>NC_139344.1:399304475-399324475 GCF_055883805.1 Amblyomma maculatum
GAGGAAAGCAGAGGAGGCATTCAAAGATGATATCTCTTTCTTGCAACAAATTCTCGTCTACTGGCTTCTCCGATCAATCACATATTCTATTCATAACAGACGGTCTCTGCGATCAAACGATGAAAAAACATTGGTAGCAGACGACACCGCTACGCCGAACGAGAGCCTGCTCCAACAAAGTTTAGGGCAAAAGCCTTTAATGACTCATCGTTGTCGACATAAGGTAGTCAGCAGAGGTGTCAAGCTTTCGAGAGCGAGAGTTAAACATAAATTAAAGATTACAAGGGTTCAACGCTGCTAATCCAAATATTGAGTGAAAGCATTAGCTGCGGGTGACCGAGCATTCTTCTTTTCTTTTTCTTCTTCCTCAGCCCACATATAAAGCCCCGCATTATCCAAGCCGTATGAACGTGTTCTAGTGGCCTATAGGAGTAACGTAAATGCCAGGGTCCTAGCAGGCTGATTCTGACATAACAGTCCCATGTGAAACGAGAGATCGAAGTTGGCAGCTCCTGCCAGCCCATGTGTCACGTGGGGTGTGACGTCACAGCGTCACGTGGGTAAGACGTCGCTACCGCCGCTCTACGCTGAAGGCTCGAAACCTAGAGCAGTATCGCTTTCGCAATAATAAACCTTTTCTCCACCGAGAATCGAACCTGCGTCCCTTGGAACCCTAGCCCAGAGTTTTACCAACTACGCCATACCCTGCTACGTGAAACGCACTTAATAATTGCCCTTGTCTATGCCATGGGGAAGATAGTGAGATTCCACGAGTGACAGATACTGCGTCTTTCCTTTCTTGTAAACAAATTATAGAACGCCGGTTAACTTTAGTGCGTTCAATTGAATGCTGGTTTTGTTCGACGAGGGGCGCGCGATGTACCGTCACGAAAGGTCATGACGTCCCCAGCCGATTCATGCATATTCGAAGCTGATCCCGCGAACGCCCGATCCAGGCGTCCACGTTGAGCGTTTCATTTGCCACCTCCTCGAACGCCCCACCACACAGCAAACAGAAGCAGACCCAGATGTCTAGGAGGCGTTAGTACAGCAGGCAGCAGCGGCGTTTGAACATAATTTACAGGATAGAAAAGGCGCAGTATATGTCACAGTTCACACACACATGTACCACGCCGTAAAGGAAAGGAGGAAGGTGGGAGTGAAAAAAGAGAGGGAGATAGAGGGGCTGTAGTGGGGGCTGGAATCCACCGCGCAATAATGGCTTTCGCCTCATCGCACTTTAGTCGTCCAAAGTGCCCTCTAGAATTTTTTATTAATCTTTCCAAAAAGCGCTCAATAAATTTGATGTATAATTCAAACTGCGCCTTGATTTCTCCCTTGCTGGGACACACGCCATCTATGCCGTCTTTGGTTTTCATGCATGCACAGTAGGTATAGTCAGTAGCCAAACATGTATCGACAGCTCTTTTTTTTAATTGATCAGAGAGCACTCACGCGGTTCCAAGGACGACCTAATGTCTATGACCGGTAACTTTTAGTTCGCGCTTCTTCAGCGCATTCGCAAGGGCATTTATTTTAAGGCACGAGAATTTATCGGAGCCCACGCTGAGCCGCGCAGTGATGGGCGTTCTTCATTTGACAGGAAAATAAAGAGAAGTCGTTTCTTACCGTGTGTGTGAACTCCTCAGCGCCAAAAAAGACCAAGACAGGATAGGGTCGTGATGAGCATATGTCAAGAGAAATGCTATCAAGGCAAAGTGGAGAGAAGCGCTCACACAATGAATCCTGCAGCTACCCGACAACGCATCGGCTCACTTAGCACACGTGACAGCCATACACGCGGCCTGCTTGCGCGACCAAACTTCTCCTTATCCCTATATTCACCAGACCTAGCATTCAACGACTTCTTCCTTTCCCTTTTTATGAAACTTTGTTATGCGAAAACATTGTTGATATAATTAAGAAGTCATCGCTTAATTATTAGTTCTTTTTGAATTCTGAAAATGAGTAGTTGGGCAATAATGAACCGCTGCAAATCGCTCATAGGTAGGAAATGTGCGTGGCCTAAAAGAAACGAAGGCAGGGGAGGGGTTATATAAAGAAATTCTAAACTCCTAGTAGTAAAGTGGACACTTCGGCTAGTTACATTTAAATATTTTAGATACAAAAGCACGTACAGATGCTTTCTTTCTATCTTTCTTTTTAACTGCGCCATCCTTTGCGCTATTCCAACAAGTTATTCACTCCTATATAAAGCCTCTTGCTGAATTTTATTTTTAATACCAAACTGTAAACTTTACGAACGCTTCTCGTGTTACCAGCCAAAAATATCTTGTTTAGCAATTTCTTCTACAGAGCCTTATTCCTTCATACTTGATTCCAAATACGACATAGATTGATTTAAAAAATTTGATAGATCTTTTCCAGCCAGTCATGGGCGCAAGCCCGGAGTTCCCAACAGAGTTCTTCGTTTGATCCCCTTTCGGCCATCTTTAGTGGCTCCCAGCACAAGTGTATGTGATTCCACAACAGCTGACCTGATTTACCGCATCATTCTGCTAATATCTTCGCCTTACCCGAAACGTGACCTTCTAGAGGAACTGTCTTGATTCGGGCGGGATGATGCTCGCGGTTCACGCTACTCCACTGCGAGACGAAAGAAGACGGAGATTTGCCTGCTCAAACAGAATTCCTCCCAACTATAATGATCAATTTAACAAGACCAGCTCTCTTTAATATGCAGTTGCACTGCGACAGCTGCCATGTTCTGTAAAAGCGACATGCTGGGTGACGGTCTTCGTAGATAATGTAATCGAAGTCAAAACGAAGTGTAGTATTCTACCTTTAGGGTCGAATCAATGGGAAGAAACTCTTGTGACTCCAGAGACTTAATTAGTCTTGATAACCTTTTGAGAGTCACATTTCTTGGCTTATATAAATGAACTTCCTACGATTTCTCTATTACTCTTCAGTCAGGTACCAGGCGAAATGATTACGTCTGGTCTTCACTTATGGCGCTTTGTTCGCTCTGGCTTCGACGATATTTATTACTATGAAGACAGATGTACTTATACTGTTCCTACACTAGAACCGAAAATGTAAGACGTAACCCATTTAGCAGCTCTTGGTTAAAGTGGACGCGAATTTAATGAACAAATTAATTTCATCGATGATTACTGCTTAAGTACACATAGGTATTCCGGATATAGAACGTCGAACATATTGCGATGTATGAGGAGCATGAATATTATTGGCTTCATATTAGTACATTTCCTTTAAGATTGGCGAAAAGAATGATTTTGCTATCTGGGTTTCCACTGGCGCTAAATTCTGAATGGTTTTTCTTCAATCGCGCTGCAACTATATTTTATGGTTTTGTTTGAACCGCACAACTGAACCAGATTTATCTGCAGCAATTGCAGCACTTTGTAACTACTTTTAAGTTAGTTCTGTTTGCAGTAGGTGGCTTCTGTGACTTATCTAAATAGTCTTTCTCTAGCTTTAAGATGAGCGACAAGACATCCCGAACAATCAGAGTTGAATGGCTGTTTGATCTATGTTCTTGCATATAAACAGGAAACACGCTCGGTCTGCCGTTTCCACACATCTGTGCTGTGTCAAGCCGCTGCATATTTATTTTTTTATGTATTTATTTTACGCTCACAGTAGAGAGTACAATAAAGAAAGGAACGGCAATTCACAGCAATAGTGAGGAACACGAACAATAATTTATTCAACAATAAAAACAGTATGGGCAAACATTATTATAGTTGAAAATTGTATTTGAAGTTAAAATGATTTATTCGAACACGTTAGGAAGCGATGCAACAAAATAGCATAATAACTTAAATAATGAACACAATCACAGCACTCAGGTGGTTACTGGTGTAGGGAGCTATTTAAACTGATTGGGATCATTACATGCTAGTGAATAATGAACGTAAATAAATCCATTCTTTACAGGGTATTAAAAATATGATTGTGCCCATGGTAGTGTATTTCAATGGAGCATAGAGACATTTTTTGTGGCTGATTACGGCGATGGAAAATGAAAGGTGCTGATTGAATTCATCGGGTACGAAGTTAAGCGATGTATAGAAAATCTTACGAAACAAAGAAGTGTGGATGTAGTTTCGGCGGATGGTTAGCGTCACGAGGTATAAAGACGATTTCAATTTGTTTACGCTAGCTGAGCAATGGTAGGAGAGAACTTTGTCTTCTCAAGGTCGAGCATATGTGTCTACTGCCGATTTTAAGGTGCTACATTTAGAGATCCCTCAATCTGGAAGATCCGTTATCGGCGTTGTCGTGGCTGCCGTTATAAGCGACACATTGCGATCATGGCATCTGCAGGTGATGTTTGGCGGGTGACACAGATTAGTAATGATTGGTCGTCGGGCTGTGGGACGTCACGGGTCCACATGGTATGGCTTAGTTGGCAGGTGTCTCCATCTATTGCATCGTCTCTGAGATGGGGGTCTGATTTAAATGATCTTTAAGTATCCTCCCTTTTTTATAGTACTTCATTTGAAACATTTGGTTCATTCAAGGCGAGCACGCAATTTTGTAGCTGCTTTCGTCTCAGTGATGGTGAGGCACGATGTGAAGTACGCTTCATTTCTTTCATATTGCGCGCTGGGCCTAACATAATATAAGGCCTTCGGGAGTAGTATTGCGCTTTTTATTGATACTCCGCAGTCAGTAAGTTCGTTCGATTGTACCACACCAAGTTGCCATACTACATTTTTCACCATGGCACCTTTCGGCTACACGCCTGTTTCGTTTCCTCTCCTGTTTAACTTGTTACTCTTGCTCTGTACGTCATGGTATATGTTTTTATCTCCTTCCGAAAGAACAGCCCTTACTCAACAACAGCATCATCAATTGACCTTTCACCTCATCCCACTCGTCTTCCAAATGTGTCCGTACTCCCTAAACTCCGTTCTCTCTGTGGCGTGCGCTACAAGAGAATCGCAATCTATCAGATTGATTTTTTGTGCTTGTGTGTGCGGCTCAAGATCTAAGGCCGCTTTGTTGTTAATGTTGTCTTTTTACGGTACTACGCTTTCGACGTGCTTTTTACACAAACAGTATATAGGCCGTCTTTTTTAGAATTTAGGGCGAAAATGGTTTTAAAGTACATCAGATGAGTTACCCCTAGGTACGATTAGAATCGAATATATTATATATTATATATATATGGCTTACCCTAGCACAATGAAACAAACTCGGAGATGTTCAGAGTCACCTATAATAACCTATGGTACATCTTTAGTTCACTACAGTCTATTAACAGTAGAGACAAATTAGCAATTTTTTTTAATTATTGGCTTCAAACAAAAAGTCTCAATGCAAAAGTTGTAGATGTTCTCGAAAATCAGCTAGGTTTGTTGTGTCCACCAAACTAGTTTTCAGGTAAAAAATTATTTTTACCAGCCGAAAACGACGCCTGGCGTAATAGAACAAACTTCCTCGTGACTGCGGCGCCTCGAGACGCGTCCGAGGTAACAAAACTCGCCTCTCTTGGCCGTGCACTCTACGATGAAGCTGGTAGTGTGCATTTGGCCAAAAGTTTAAAATAACAGGTGGTCACGGGACAGACTTTTTTGAAGGCCTATAAATAGGGTGGCGTAAGTTGTAGCGAGAGTGATTGATTGCGCTCGGCTTTGCTCCGCCACTCGCCTTATTACACTCACCAGCAGTTGTACCTGCATTGAGAAACCACAAACGACTTTTAAATTCAGGGCGGCATGCAGACGACTCCTACGAAGCCGCTGGTGCCGACGTCGCATAAAACCGATCCACGCCGTTATTTATGGACGTCGTGGAGAGCGACGAATGCTTTAGGTTAAACGAAGCTTAGAGGAAAGGGTGAGATGTGTTTCTGTGTTACGTCACCGACTTGCTTTTCGCTCGCTTGTTACTTGGAGCGTCAAACAGTTTTCAAAAGTAAGGACGTATTAGACTTCTTCAGCTTATTTTCTCTGTCATTCAGTCTGCTTTACGTTGATACGGGTTTGCCAAACGACATTCTGATAAACCACTTGAAACAATTGTAATTGCCTGTGTGATGAATGCGAGCTTCGGGATTCGATGTGAATGTAGATTTACTTGGCCGTCGCGGAGAATGAATTTTCTAAATGTAATATTATGTTTCTTTAGGAAAAGACAAGGAGAGCTAGTTCAGAAAGCCTTCATTAGTTTTCAACCCCACATAGCCTAGAGAAGCGCGCCTACGCATGGTCATGGCGTGGCTGTCTGGGACAGATACATCTGAGCAGTGATAAAATTTGCATCCTTTATCGAAGAGGGATTGTATGTAAGCAAGCGTGAAGTAGTATATAAACACATGAAATACCCTTACGCTGGGTAAATTTGAGGGAAAGAAAGAAAGAAATTGAGAGAGAGAGAGATTGCATTTGGAGCCGAATCTTATTTGCAGTCATTTCCTAAATGGTATGTGAGACTCATAAAACACTATTAAGGCGAAAGCCTTTGTTGCCTCATCGTTGTCGTCAGCATAAGTGTCACGCTTTTGCGGTGGCTCTGATTGGTCGAGACAGGATGAAATCTTGGAGGTTTCGGCCAATCATAGAGCGCCACTACAGTAGATGCGAATGCGTGCCTTATATTGTCATGTACCAATCAATGAACAATGACTAATAATGACTAATTAAAAAGTAATGATTCATTTCTAATAGCTTACAACTGCTGACTATTTATGACTGCACAACAATTAATTACTAATGCGTAAGTACTGGTTCATTGCTAATTGCAAATTATGACTAAATAATTAAAACTCCTAATCACTGACAGTTGCGCAATTAATTACTTAATTACTACTTAATGCCGCGCACCCGGTAAAAATAACCACACAACAGTTAACGTAGAACAACTGCGAAGATACAAGGAATGCGATCTCGTCGCTACCAAGTGAGTAAATGCACTTGCAGAATGTGAAAGAGTAGTCTCGCTTTACTCGTAGCAGCATTCATCGCTATATGCGGAACAGTCGTGTAGCAGAATGCAGCACTCAGAGTTTCGCTTTTCATCACTTTAGTCCCCAAAGTGTCCTCGAATTTGTTTGTTCTCTCCAATGGCGTCTTCGCCCGGCTAAACGCAAACAGAGCCTGAGGCGAATATTGATGGCTTGTTTACAGCTGAGATTCGCCCGCGACAGCCCACCGTCAGCCCCCCCCCCCCCCCCCCCCTTCTCCCATTTTATTTCTATCCCGTATTTCCTATATCTTTTGTCCCGAAAGACACGCATTGAATATTCCGTCCTAGTCGTTTCGAAAAGAGTGATGGTTGCCTTTCCCTAAAAACCTGATAGAGTTTGGTATGCCACTTCAAGATACAGGAGAGCAGAGCTATTCTCAATGCCGGCATTTGGATATTTCCTTTCGTCGTATCACTGTTTTCAATCTTCGCAAATGGAGCCTTCGGAGGATATTGTACTGGCCTACCTCGAACACACAAAGGCGATTACCACTGCAAAAGTAAATATATATATTTATCAACTTTCTTTTTTGCTGGACGCACGTGTATCATTGCTTTTTTTTTTTACCATAAGTTTTTATGAACCTGGATTCATTAGTGTCGTCAGCAGTTTTGCCGAATACCGGAAAGACAAAACGAGCATCCAGCAGATACACATTTCGCGCTGCACATTAGTAAACCAGCAAGACAAAGAGAATATATAAGAGCAAAATTTGGCCACGTATTTTTCACACTGTCATGGTTGCCTAATGTCTTTGAACGACGCAGATTGTAAGATACAATGTGTTCCTTTGGGTGAGAATCTTCTGGCAAAGCAGGCAAGAAACAGGGGTAACTCTAAGATTAAGCATATACCCCCCCTCCATTCAAAGTTCTATTAAATCAGCGAGAAAAATAATATCTTGTAGGTATTGTGTGATATTCAGACACATGTTCAGCGTATTGTTCCTTGTTCTGTGCCACCTCTCGCATGTAATAAGAATATGAAAACTTAAATTCTGCATCGAATTGTGTGACGTGCTGAACACCTTTAGAGGGGGGCAAAGAAAAGTGTATCTCTTCTAATTTAAATCTCTGATCACACCTTGACGAGCCTTTAGCGACCTTTAAAAGTAATGTACAGAGTTTCTTCGACTTTCTCGCATTTAGGCAAATCTTTTACTGTAGCTTCTCTTGTTCTCCACAGGCATTCTACTGAATTTGGGAGCAGTGCTGTAATTGATACGTATGCTACTAAATTTTAAGCGCCCCGTTTTTGTAGCCTCAGTTCAAACGATTCTTACGCACAACACCACGTTTGCTTCGTCTTAAAGATCCTACCCCAACGTTACTGCCTGCTCTCATTATGCAATTTATAGCCTGCGCCGCGATTTCCAGTATATTTTGGCCATTCTACAGGCGTATGACTGTTCTTCCAAAACTGTGACGTCGTCGATTCGGCAATCGGAATGGGGTTTCGGTCATAAAATAAATTTTCACTTTCACTTTTTGTTGTTTTTAAGAAACAGTTCTACATATATAATTGGAAGACGATTAGTTGTTTCGGACACAGTGGTTGGTTGGTTGGTGGGTTTGTGGGGTTTATCATCCCAAAGTAACTCAGCCTATGAGAGACGCCGTAGTGGAGGACTTCGAAAATTTCGACCACCTGGGGTTCTTTAACGTGCACTGACATCGCACAGCCCACGGGTGCCTTGCTTTTCGCCTCCATCGAAAAGCTGCCGCCGAGGCCGGGATTCGATCCCGCGTCCTTGGGAACAGTAGTCGAGCGCCGTAACCACTGCGCCACAGCGGCGAGACACAGTGACACCGAGGGATGTGATGCAATCAGTAATTTAAAATGATGAAAACGCACCGAGGTTTTTCTTTAGCGAGTGGCCTGAATAACAATGATCAGGATCTCATAGATACCCCATTGACCAAGGCAAAAAAACTGGGGGGAGAAATGACAGCTTATAAACGTATGTTTATTTTTGATTCCCTTTTCAGCATTCGCTTGGCATAAAATGCAGAATAAAGCTATGATGACCGTGCCAGCGATAAGCATTTCTCAATACATGAAAGTAGCAATATTATTTACATATGTCACTGCGGTGTTGTAAGCATTTTCGCACCTGAAAACATTCGGGGCATGCTGAAAGCTACGAAATTTATTTTTTGCTCCTGTTATCAAAGTTACGGCACCAAACTTTGCCTACAAACTTCGTCTAATAGCAAGAGTATGAAGCTGATCGCCCATACAAACTGGAGGGATGATCGAAACTCCGGGCTTATTGCTAGTCGGCAGCTATGCGCAAAGGAACCATAGAACTTTTTGTAAACCGGGTTTAGCATAAGAGGGTTTACAAGACAGTACATCAAGCAGGTTTGAGCTATGAGCGTGGAGGTGAGCTTTTAACAGGCGTAGGCAAGTAGAAGGAAAAGCTCGCGCCCTCATTAAAAAAAATAGTGCTTAGCAAGCCTGTGTGTGCACTGCCTTGTCGACCGTGATCAATGCATTCAGACGCAATTACCGCGGCAAGCAGAACCCTATTAACTCACGGGGTGTTGCAGCATTCCCACGCATGTTGAAGATTCTCTTTTTTCTTACAGTTTGGCTCCTTCGGGATTTGCGTATAGCGCTACGCGGTAGCGCCGCTTGAGGTTCGGGTTGTTGGAAGCTGCTGGTCAGACAGATATCAGATAAGGCCGATGAATAAGGCACGTTTCTGTGACCATGATAATCTACATCGCGAAGAAAATTATCGCCCCTATGGACAAAGGCCAATTCTCACTGTTAACATCTAGAGTACAGAATACAGTCCAGGAGGAACTTGAAAACAACGCTTGGAGCATTCTGTCTACATATTTGGTTTCCACGAGGCTACGCAATGCTACGAAGTGAACTGTGTGGGACTTTTGTCTTCATAAAGAAAACGAGCATCACAGGCCTTTCAGCGTTGTATAAAGGACATCATGTAATGAAATGTTCTGTACCCCCGCACACACCACTTTACAAACACAGGGGAGGCAATGCCTGTGTTGCATTTTCACTCAGGGTTACGATTACAACCCGAACGAATGTGGTGTAGCGAAATTCCTTATACATGTAAAGTTCTTTTGCGCAGATTACGCACGAAACGTAGAGAGCTAAGACACGCGCATGAGTAGTGATCCCGTGCTCCGAATTTCGTATAGCATACTTTGAAACCCGCAGTGTGATAATAGGTTGAGCCGGACATGACCCAAGCTTCTGTGCACCCACATTATTTGCAACGCTTTCGCCGGCTATGAGCACAACATTGAGGCAGTCTATATTTCCAAATGAAGTTATTAGTGCGAAATCAGTTCTAGGCTCTTGAAACGAAATTCAGTGAGTGAGAGTTGTGCGCGAGGTCTGTACGCAAGATTTGTCATATTTCGCAATATTCGGAGAGATGTCTTCTTGTCTAGCATCCCTGCTATCTGCAATCGCACACTTGAACGCGTGCCAAGGAACGTCACTCGACAGAGCAATAATGTAACGTCTAAACTAACACTTGTCAGAACAAGCGTGACAGATACCCAGATTTTTTTCCCCTGCAAACCAACTATAATGATATGTATCACTGTAACGAACGCCGATAACAGGCAAACAATGAAAGGCAAATGATAGGAGAGGATGGGTAGGATTTCGCTAATCTCCTATTAAGAGACGTCTAAAAGGCCCTCTAATTTTTTTTCCGTCCTATGCATTTTCGAAGCTTTCATGCTTGCACTGTAAATAAGTATGGCTTATTGCAATATATGTTCCTTTTACTGTTATGAATGGCAATTTTTCTTTTTTGAGCACTGTGAGCGTTATACAGCATTTTTATTTTATTCCTATTTTGTTTTTCAGGGGGATACGCTACACTAAAGCCAAATATACGCCAACGCAGTGCTATGGATGTATACTATGGATACTTGCCTGGCATGCCCTCCTCACTTTTTAATATGTGTTAGAGAAATATGCTGTCTCTTTCAACTTCAATTTAAATCCGGAGCCAGAAAATCGAAAGATAACTTGACCACCGTAATTGCTGCCATCTTACTAGAAATCCAATATTTAGAAAACATCACCAGGGAAACATGTCAGGTGCTCTCGTATAGGTCACAGTTCTCAGCACGGCAAATTTACAATTTTAAAACGACGCACACGAAAGACGGCAGCAAACACAAAAATTTGATTGTGATCAATTCAAAAACCAGGTACAGTTGCCCATTTTTCTAAACCGTCTGCTATATGCAAAAACCAGATATATAACTGCGGCTGACGCTGTAAGCCTTAAGAAAGTGGGAGGCCATCACTAACAGCAGATAGGTCGCAAATATCAATGACATCTATAAGTTTTTTCTTTGGGAATGTTTTCCTGTCATCCCAGACAAAAGGTGATGGGCATTCAAGCCAGCGCAAAAAATTCAAATATCTGGGCAGCGACCATAAAGTTACTGTAGAAACAAATCCAATGGTACGTTCCGCTGTGGAAACCCGTTCTCGGGTACTACATAAAGAATTCGGAACCCGAGCGGTATCCTCACAAATGTACGCTACCTTATTGTGAACGATCAAAGATCGGTGACGTTCGAAGCCCCATGAGAAATTTCCTGGTGCATGTAAAACTCAGCATTTTCGGCAGGAAGACGGGACATATATCCAGACATATCTTTATAAGACGACATCTTATATTTAAGCAGTAAATTTGTTGGCTTAGAATAGCAGTACACAATTAAAATCAATCGAAACTACTAAGGCCAATACACTTTAGTGCAGCACTTGTTCTGGCAAAGTGCCACCTTATAAGGTATTATGATTCTCTTATCAAGAAAAGCTTTTAGACCCAAGCTTCGATTACTGATGCGGCATTAATATTTAACACGCAGCCATCCACGTCTATAGAGGCGTTCTTACAAAGAATCGGGAATCCGCATTCCTATCGGTTGATTTCTTATAGGCGGGGCTCGACTGTCAGCCGCGCCCTTTTTTTGCCGTTGTCAACTATTTTTCCCGCTCATTGTTTATATGCATGGCCGCACATTAAATCACCATCCATTCTCCTGTCTCAATCACCACGAACAAGCGTAGTGTTGATAAATTGTGACTGTCCTTTGCTCGCGGGTAGAGCTTAAACTAAATACTATAATTAGTCTTTTTCCGAATGCTCACAAAGCGCATTAATCTGGTTGGCTTTGTGTTGTAAAGGTTTTTGTTTTTAGTCTTATATTTGAAAACTTTTGTTATTCGTCCTTGCTCTCCCCCCTCCCTCCCCGTGTGATTGTTTAACGGTCGTGACAAAAAGTTTAAAGGAACTGGGCAAATATAAAGCATTTTCATTTATTGCTGATGAAGATCCTGGATTAAGCCATAGTTCCTTGTCATCCTGAACCCCGTAGCACTTCTTATCTTGACTTACTCATGACATCAAATGATTGTTAGGACGTTACGTATAACCCACATGTCACGTTCCCACAGGCCACGAAGGCTCGTTGGTAGAAACTGAAAAAAGGCGACCTCTGTATGATGCAGTAAGTAGAACCGACAATCAGAGATAGTGAAAATAAAGTAAAATAAAAAAAGGAAACAACAACTTTTGTGACACATCTATGTTTTCGCCTTCGCAACAAATTTTTGTGTCGTTGTAACTTTTCCTTAATCGTGTCATTTGTGTATAAATTGTTCTGCAGATCTTCAAATGAGACCATTTCAACGAAGTAGGTTAGGCAAGTTAGAAAGCCGAAAGCAAACTGAGCAGCAGAGACAATAATAAGAGAAAAAAATAGATTTTCGGAGGAGATTCTTGATATAAATGGCATTTTGCATATTTTGTCAAGCCACGCAGAGCGATCGCATATCAGCTGCAGTGAAAATGACATCATAAGTATTTTTTATTCGTGTTGAAGTGACCACCCCGTTCACATCTCCCGTAAACGAAGAAAAGGCAAGTACAGCCAAAGATACGAGACACTGAATGTCCAACACGTCATTCTGCCTCACCACGTTAGATGTCTGTATAACGTCTCAACGCGTCACAGGAGTCATTTTCTACATTTTTGAAGCTATTTATTAAGTAATTAGGTGCAACTCTGCGAAACAGGTAAAAAGAAGAATGAGTCAGGGCAAATTGCGAACTATTGATGTCCTAGCCTAACGGAGGGGGAAAACGTATCATGAGCAAGGCAATTATAGAGACATTAAGAGAACGGTGGTCGTCAATAATAGCCAATTGGATTTGGAGATATGGCAGGCATAGCACAAACAACTAAATAGCAGGATAGTTAAGGAATTTTGATGGCGTAAGAAGGCATATATATAGGCATATATTAGGGTTGATTGGAGATATTTGGAAGATGACTTCATCTTGCAGGGAGGGAAGTTAAGATTTCATTCCTGATTAGGAGTACGTAATATTCCTATCGTGTTCGAGGAGTATATAATAAAGGGGTACAAAGTTTTGCGACTGACATAACAAGGCTTGTTAAACCGTTTTTTTTTTTCGGGTATTTTTGTTCTTGAAGTAAGGAAACAGTCTTAGTTAGAAGACTGCAATTTTAACGCTACGGTTTGCTTCGTCTGGACGAGTCTTCAGCTGGAGTGAAGATTGCTGGAAAACATATCAACAACCTTAGATATGCGGATGATACCACTTTAATGGCAGAAAGTGAAGCGGAACTCAAGAGACTTCTGATGCGCGTACAAGAAGAGAGTGAGAAGTTTGGGCTTAAACTGGACATTAAAAAGACAAAGATCATGGCGTCTTGCCCTATCAAGTCCTGGAGCATCAAGGGACAAGAAGTGGAAGCTGTGACAGATTTTCTCTTCTTGGGCTCCAAGATTACCTCGGAAGGAGACTGCAGCCATGAAATTAGGAGACGCCTGCATCTGGGAAAGAGAGCAATGGTTAGCCTTGACCGCCTAGTAAAAAGCAGAGACATTAGTCTGCCAACCAAGATCCGTATAACTCGTGCTATGGTCTTTCCAGTTGTGATGTATGGATGCGAGAGTTGGGCTGTGAAAAAGGCTGACCGCCGAAGAATTGACGCGTTTGAATTGTGGTGCTGGCGAAGATTCTTGAGAGTTCCTTGGACTGCCAGAAGATCAAATCAGTCAATATTGTCGACCATAAACCCTGACTGCTCATTGGAGGGTCAAATTCTAAAGTTAAAGCTCAGCTACTTTGGTCATCTGATGAGAAGAGAGGAGTCGCTGGAGAAAGATTTGATGTTGGGAAAGGTTGAGGGTCGCCGGAGAAGGGGTAGGCAGCGAACGCGATGGTTAGATGGCATCCTCGAGGCACTGCAGATGAAATTATGTGATGTTAGGAAGCTAGTGAGAGACCGGAAAGCGTGGCGTGACATGGTCAATAGGGTCACGAAGAGTCGGACACGACTGAACGACTGAACTGAACTGAACTTGCTTCGTTTACGCAGACGCTATAGACATGGTCCCAAACGATACCCCAGTGTATCGTAGAATTCGCCATTTATGTAAAAACCAGATCACTACCAAGAGAGTAGCGATTCCATTAGCCTTGCGCAAAAGCAGCTCCATTCACCCTCGGAGCCGACGTGAAGACAACATGCCTTTCAGGCCTAACAATGCGCCCACTAATGAGTGGAAGTGCACGCCGGAAGCGTTATCAGAGTGCGAACGAGTATCGCGCGATGGGTCCGGAACAAAACGTCGGGTTGAAAATCACCTTTGTGTGGCCACAACGGGCCGAAATTTGCCTGCTGAGCAACACCTGCGTATGTAAGCGGCACATTCGTTCTAAGCTCAGTTGCAAGGCGAATGAGCTGTTTACTACATTTCAGCATGGTGAATAGTCAAGTTGGTCTGCGAACGCGTTCCTGTAGGTGATCGTTTTACGTAGCATCACCGTTTATTGACTGTATATAGATAATTCCGAAAAATTCGGTTTCATGACCTTTTTTATTTTTAAATCTCGCATTGCTCACGCTACACACTGAACTAGATTTCATTCCTCATCTATCCAACATATTTTATTCGCGAATAACATCACCTTGTGCGTTTCAAGAGGCAGAGATGAAACAATTCAGTCAAGAAGCAGTGGATGTCAATGAACGCCACCAGCCTGTTGCAAATCTGTCCTGCTCCCCACAGAGGCCCGTGCTGCTCGTTATCTGAGGTTCACTTGGCTTCTGCTGTCGCCTTCCTAGGCGACAGAATTATTACTATGCTTCCGTCTAAATGAGGCCTTTTCAGGTCTCCCATGAACACTCATCAGAATGAGGCAAACCTGAAGAACTGGAAGACAAAAGTGTGGAAGAAATATTCATACTCATGCAAACAAATTATGCAACGTTTTGTTTTCTTTTTTGTTCACAGTAAGCCTTTTATTACTTGAGAATAGGTTTCTGGTGTAACACCACCAGCGAAATATCATGGTGACAATTATTTATGGTGACAACTTCTTATTTTTAGCTTTCCAAGAAGTGATAGGTCATGTTACTGCATGTTGGGTGCGCACAGTAAGTTGAACGCCCTTCATGCGAGCGCACTGTGCTTTACTTCCTTTGATCGCTTTTCGGCTACCTTGCTTGTTACTTGAAATCTAGCTTCGATAATTAACTGAAAACTAAAAAGCCATATAAAAATACATTAAATTACCCCAGATTTCTTAATGTTTGATCCCCAATGCCAGTTGTGTTCTTTTCGCGGCGAATAGCCTATAGATACAATTAAAAATGCCTCATTTTGTTTGAAAGAACATGACCTTTCTAGTAGAGGGGAATGTATCTATGTTTAAACATGAATCTTTGGCTTTCTTCTATCATGTCAGTGAAACTAAAGGGAATTAGGCGATCAAAGACCTGTTTTTCATGCAGAAATATACAACTTGGCATGACGAGCTCAAATCTCGGGCTCAAATCAGGAACTTGAAACTGTTCTGAAAAATGTCCACATTTTCCGCGCTAAATTGTAAAGAGAATCGAGCACAAAACAGGCAAAAATTATCTCGACAACTGTATCTTGGGCAGCACAATGCCAAGGTGTGAATATAGTATGCTGTCATCAGGCTGTCAGTTAAAATCTTACGTCCTTTCGACAGCCCCACCTTCAGCCAGGGTGAAACAAATGCATGTGTGTGTGGATGTATAGATAGTTATTTGGTTTAGAGGTGCAGCTGTGAAATTGGTGCATTCATTTTTTCTTCGTTTCTTGTGGGCAAATGCAGATGGTCTGTGTAACTGGTGCAGTGAAGCCTAATAACATTGCACAGAGGTCAGCCAATTTGTTTGAGAAAACCGCAATGCAATGCGATGAAACCCGTTGAAGGAGCACTGGTTTCATATGGCGGGCCAAAAACAAAAGCTCCAGGGGAACGGCTCAAAGACGCATTAATTCTATTCTTGACAGCTACTAGAAGTGAAGAGGTAATGCGAGAACGATGGCAAGTAACACATTCCTAAAATATGCTGAAGAACCAAAAATGACCGAATTTCAACAGATATGGCATTATACAATAAAGGATGCAGACGTAGTTTTCTAAAAAAAAAAGTCTGATAAAGATTACAAATTCTGAACACCTGACTCCAGCCAGCTCTTCTTTTAAAAATGTTTTCTAATATATATGAGGCTCTCTGGCCAGAAACCATCGATTGCGTTTGCTCTTACATAACGCCACTATAAAAAGCACCTCCATGGAAGAAATTACTTTCAGAGTTCACAAAGTAGCAACCACCAAATTCGTCCAAACAATCCAAACACACGTCACACGTTACTACACTATAAGCTATTCAAGCATGATATTTTCGCCACCACTTTAGTGATATGCATTGTGCCAAATATACCTAACCGCTAGAATCTCCAGAAGTTCCAGTTCAGAAAAGGGCATGCATTCTTTGAGCCCATTACGGATAGACACTTTATGTTCCAATTAAAAGCATAGATTGAGCCCGCGATTCGAGAGGGACATTAGCCCGGCGTGCAAAGCTAGGCGGTTGCTATGAATAGCTCCAAGCCGAGAAGGCCGCGTCGGTGTAGCAGAGGGAACAGAAGAGTTGCAGGGGATATATTCTCTTGCCCTTCTTTATGCTTTATATTTTTCTTTAAGCATGGTGTGAACGAGCGCAAAGTCAAAGGCTTTGATGGACAGTAATGTATATTGCGCAAAAAGACGAGACAAAGAGGAGAAGTGGACAACGACGGCGCACCGTCTGCGCCGTCGTTGTCCTCTCCTCTCCTCACTTCTCCTCTTTGTCTCGTCTTTTTGCGCAATATACATTACTGTCCATCATGGTTCACCAACTCGCCCAATCAGCCGTTCTTCTACAGTTCAAAGGCTTTGGTCAGCATCAAGAGCGCTTTTTTCCAGACATGTGTACCGAGCCCTGACGGAGGGTGCCGTGCATTCTCGTGGGATGGGGAGTTGATAATTACGACCGAGCTCCGGGAATTGCTAGTGATAGGAAACATCAAGACTCTAATGGCTTCGGCCTCACGCCGTCACACTCAACCTCGAGTAACCTCTGAACCATAGTTTCAATAAAAGTTTCAATGAAAAGTTTCAATAAAGTTTCAATAAAAGTCGTTTCGCTGATGTTATAGTGCACGTCAGCAATAGTTATGACAGGATGTGACGTCACGTCTGATTATGACCGATGACACCACCAGGCGACTCATGCATATACCCTACCGGGCGTCTGACCCAGTGCTGCGCCGTGCTGCGTCTCACATTTGGCACTTCCTCAAAGGCCGCACCACACAGCCAACAGAAGCAGATGCTGTAAAGCAGGAATCAGCGGCATGACTTCGCGTCCGGTCATAGCCAATGACATCAACAGGCGATGACGTCACAATCTCTCTGTATTCCAGGTTATCTAGAAAAAAAGGGTGGCACTTCTCGTGAACGGGCACTTATGAGCCCAGTAATGCTTTCAACTTAAAAGGAAGTAACATGATGCAATTGTGCAAAGGTTTTCTTCAGGCGAAGTAGCGTTGCTTTTCCTATGAAGGCTAAGGGCAACGTTACGAATCACTAAGGGCTTAAATTTCTTGCGCTCATTTTTAAATTTGCTTTCATGTATTACTTTCGCCTTCATCACCTTCGCGTTTTGTATTTGGGCAATGGTCTTCAATGTAAGGTGAGCTAATCTGCTAAGGGTTCGTAGGAAACAATTATTTCTGCGCAGATATCACTCGGTGCGGAAACTCATTTTCTGCCATTTATTATTGCGTGCGAATAATGGCATTGAACTCCTGCGTGGCTCTTGTAATAACCAGAAAATGCAGATCAGTATGCAACTGAAACTGTCCTTTTCGAATCATATTGAATATCTCAATTATTCAGACATTTCTGCCTATTCCCCGCACCAACAGCCTTGTTTCCGGATTCAGAAACAGTTCACTTCGGACGCAGCACTCAATGTAGCCGGTGCATGGAGCGGTCATCATCAACTGGAGAAGTAGAAAGATAACGTTGCAGTCTGAAGCGAAAGCTCTCATTCTGTGCTTCCAGCAGGAGGCTCAGGTCTGTTCATTTTCTTCGTTGAGTCGTAAGGCAGTCCAGTATTAGTTAATAGCTGAAATACGTGCGCAATGTATTATATGACCATGTCAATTCTTTCTATATTAAGGCGCTCGCAAGGCACAATCTTCGAAGGCGACATTAGGCTTTGTCACTAGCATCTCATTCCTGTCCAAGCAGCCTTCAATAAAGTTTCGTGTAAGACTCAATTGACTGTTGACCTCTAACTTCATTATATACAAGTATAGTTGTCAGCAAACATCGTTCTTACAAAACATTTTTTTTTCGAAACTTTTCAAACTGCGCGCAAACACGACTGACCTTTCACAACATGTCAGTACGTCACATGTGCACTCAAACGAGTAAGAGAGCTCTCTACTTTCAGGCGACAGCAACGTGCCCTCCCTCTGCCATATCAGCAACATAACACGTAGCAAATTGCTCGACATGCTTTTTGCGGCACATGTGGGTATGCGCTGCGATGATTCCCGTGAAACCATTCTTATATACATTTTTTGCACCATATTATCAGCAGATTAAATATAGAAGATAAATAGTATTCATGGTCCGGATTCATAGCTGTGCAAGAGAGAACTTATAAAACAATAACGTGCTCTAAAGATGCATGAAATATTTAAAACATGCATTTGTTTCGTAGCGCCAAGTTCATTTT
Organism: Amblyomma maculatum; assembly: GCF_055883805.1. Classification (NCBI taxonomy): domain Eukaryota; kingdom Metazoa; phylum Arthropoda; class Arachnida; order Ixodida; family Ixodidae; genus Amblyomma; species Amblyomma maculatum. The sequence goes on from NC_139344.1 coordinate 399,323,595, forward strand.
CATTTCAAACATGTGCTTTATTCTCAAATTAGCTGAAATAATGAGTGCAATTATGTTTTGGCCACAACTCTGCTGTCAACATTTCAACCTCAAGCTCCATTTGAAATATTCAAGTGCAGCTTGCCAATAGAAATATGGCTTCATTTTGTTTTTATTATCCAAGTTTATGGCCAACAGACTAACTGGGCGCCAACGTAACTGCTTGAAGTGGCAATCAAAATGCATTAACTAGTTCCTGCTGTCTGACGAACAAATTACTATGATTTGTGTTTCAAATAGATGAAAGACTTAAAGGGTTAACCTGGAAATAGCTACTAAGTACATATAGTGCTTCTTAGTTTGAGACGTTTTTCATTCTACCACCATCACGGCTGGGAAAGTAAAACACAAATACAAGAAATGAACGAACACGTCATGAGATGTGCCCTTTGCGAGTGCAAAGGCGAGATGAATTCAATTACGAAAATGAACCTTGTGGGCGACCCACTTGTTCCCGACAAAAGCCAGGCGCCAAAAGCATTTCAGGCTCATTAAGCTTGTGTTCAGGGGGAAATTCCAGTAGCCTGAGTAGCAAATAAAATATGTCCTTTCAGTAAAGTATTTCAAACGAAGCACTGAATGCAGCCTGAAGTTATTTTTAGCTTAGTCATTTGCGTCATATGCGAAGAATAAAGAAATAGAAATGTATGTGTAAAGCAGTCTAGTTTAGAATGTTAATGTTTTTTTTGTTCCTTTTTTTTTGCTGGGTGGAAGAGAGACCCAAAAATAGTTCTCGAAGAGTAAATTTCAACAAAAAACAGAGAAGTCTCAATCAGTCGACGACGCTTCCTTCTTTTTATAAGATGTGAGTATTTGTTAGTGACTGAAAGTGCGATCCCTCT
>NC_139344.1:399329475-399358585 GCF_055883805.1 Amblyomma maculatum
AGGTATACGTGCGTGGCGGTTTGACGAGGTTGTTTCAGAAAGCGTGGGAATGCTGCTAAGCTTTCCGTCCAAGCCTCCAGTGAAATACCTTTGGTGTGCGCTTGTTACAAAAATAGCTTAGGCTTAACTTAGCTTTGGTACTGTGGCGCTGCCATTGGCTGTCATATTTATTTCGCCCATGAAACGCTGTCATATATGGTCTTTCACAGCTTTCAGAAATACATCAAAAAGTATTCGACGATGTACACGAATGAGAGCTGTCTTGTATTTCACTGCTGCCGCAGAGTACCACTTGTGACACAAAGATTGTGCATGAGCACTGAAGCCGAGGACTCCTTCATTACAACCGGCGTATTTATCCATCAGACACGAAAGCTTCCGTCGGTCTCTGTGTCCTAGGGAGGACAGGCCGCAGATGTATACTTTGGTTGGAGTCCCTGAGAAGCCGCAATTCTAGCTGCTGACAGTTTTCATACTACGATAAGTCAGTTCGAATGATAACCACTGCTGTGACATTGACGACGGGATATAGCTCCCACGTAGACGATTCTAGTGGTGAGTGGAACACACAAACTTGTTCGCAGACTATGCAGAGAGAACGTGGCGACGTTCACTCTATAGCCTTAGATGGCCAATTAATCGTGGCAGCGGGCCATCAGCTGTACAATATGCAAATATAATCAATTAAAAATGCTCAATATAAAATGAAGCCGAAAGAAAAACACCTTGTTCTCACGAGGTCAGCGTCAATCATCATTGGCGCCAGCTTTTCTGCAATGCCACCGCAAAGAATAATGAAGAAGACAACAGCGACTCTCAGTAGAGTTATATAAGCATCGAAGTAGAACAGGAAAAAATGACAGCCGATTTAGAGAATTTGCCAAAATCCGATGTATGTGCCTGATAGCTCAAGCTAGGATAATGAAGCTTTTGCTTCCTAACACAATTCTCGTCGCTCAGGCGTTTCTTTTCCTTAAGTATATGCCACATCTAGTGCGTCAGCTGCAAGAATCCTTGCTCACTATTCCAATACCTCTTTCGCCCAAGTGCCTGTGGCGGCCACGTCCTAGTGACAGCTGCTCTCTGACTGGCCGTATCTGTGTGACAACATGCAGTGTAAAGAGCGAAAGAACGGCCGGTAAACAAGCGGGGAGTTCGGTGATAGTTTGTACCATACAGCAGTGGTGAGCGAAAGTGATCTGTTTGCATCGACACGAGATCTAAACAGACAAGACAAGACAAGACGAGAGACGAGATAAGACAAAAGACAAGACGAGACAAGGTAAACGGGCGGGCGGGCAGGCAAGGCAGGGACCAACCGAAGGACCGAGTGACTGAATGAATAGATATCAGTTGTAAAATACATTTGTCTAGCAAGATATGAAAATACGCGCCTGCATAAGACACAAAAAAAAAGGACACGACAAGATGTCACGATGAAAATACACGCCTGCATAAGCCACAAAAAGAAAAGGACACCACAAGACGAGACGAGACGAGAGACAAGACGAGAGACAAGACAAGAGACAAGACAAGAGACAAGACAAGAGACAAGACAAGAGACAAGACAAGACAAAATAGAAGACAAAAGACAAGACAAGACAAAGTAAACGGGCGGGCGGGCAGGCAAGGCAGGGACCAACCGAAGGACCAAATGACTGAATGAATAGATATCAGTTGTAAAATACATTTGCTAGCAAGATATGAAAATACACGCCCGCATAAGACACAAAAAGAAAAGGACACGACAAGGTGTCATTTCATAAAACGATCCTTTACCAGAATACAAGCTTATTTCTGCTCAAGGCATACATTTTCTTTATCTCCCGGGAAGAAGTGCACTGTGCATGTAAAAGCTTGCAACACAAGCTTCGGCCTGTCCAATCGATCCGATTCTCCCTCTCTCTATTTACTGGACACTTCAGTTCGCCCGGGGCCACTTCCTGGGTCCGGCACTCAAGAAGGGCGAAACTGAGGGCGTTGCTCGTCTTGCACTGCAGTTGGTTTAGATTCTTCTTTTTTGCATGCTTTTGAGTGGAAGTACTGCTCGCTCACTGCCTTCGCTTTGAAACTTGGACAGGCCCGACAGCCTTTTGCTTCTATGCAGGAGAGAAGACACAATGTTAGTACAAGAATCACCATTGTAATCTCATCCGCAACATATGTCATTTACGACTGCTAGTAGGAAAGCGTTTTTTAGAGGGGATATTATATATTTGTTTTTTCTTTGTCGTGCAATTAACGTAGGTGCAGCTAGTGCGTTTGTATGCAAAAGTAATGAAACAAAATGATTTTCAGCCTCCGGTCAACAGGTTATGCGCTTCAGGAATCGAAACAAAGGTGAGTAAAAAAACGTTAAACCGACGCCTATGCCTCAGATTGTCCAATTCGTTTTTCATAACATCGAGAAAGGGACAGAAGTGCACTGCAGTACAATTACTCGGATCACTACGCAGACGCGGTCATTCAACGCATATGGCTTCGCCTTGGAGTTTTTTTTTTTGGTTCTTCGTCTGCTATGCGTGCAAAGCTTATCACCAGCGCTTAATAGGCATATTATCTTTGTACATTGTCTCTCGATCATTCCAAAGTCCTGAGTAAAACTGATGTGACTGAGGCATTTGAACGCCTGCTGTAAAGTCTAGACATGACGTCAGTTTAACCAAATGAAAAAGTAGAATACAATTCCAGAAAGAGGCCTGAACAGTACTAAGGTAGCAAAAAAGAAATGGTCGAACTGTCTTTGTATACTCATCCTATCACACAGACGCGCCTTTCTTTTTTATGGAGGATGACGGCCAGTATTACACTTTAGAGACAGAAGTCTCAAGGACATCCACAATCTGAGAGGACAGTTGTCTCTGCTGGATCAGCCCAAGTAAGACCCGATCTACCCTGACCGCCAGTAAACGACGCGCCACATGCGTGGACGATAGGATCAGGAAAGAGGGGAAGCGCACAGCTATGAGCACTTTTTTTATACAGCATAGAAAAAAAAAAAGCGCCGCTCTTTCAATTTCCTTGCTTTCGTTTAAGCTTAGCACTTGGTCATAAGCAGGAAAGACAGCAACAGCAGCAGGACCGGCAGCAGGACAGGCAGCAGCCTTCACTACCCGCGCGAATATTGGAAATGGCCCCGGAGACGTGTGCTTCCGGAACGCCAAGTCAGGATTGGAGAGCTGGGGCCACATCGATTGCTCAATATTACGCCTTCAGATAGAAACCAAGAACTGCCTTCCGCTTCTCCCCCTTCTTCCCTCTTACGCCTTAGCTTTTATCCTACGTTCTAACGCTTGCCCCTGCTTTCTTCGAAATATGGGAAGATCCCAATGACCGAAAAAGAGATGGCTGGGCTGCAACGAACAAAGTTAATAGCAGGCGCAAGACTTGCTGCAAGCGCCGTAAGCGCCTGTGAAAGCAGAGTATATCAGAAGGAGAGCGGCGAGTCGAAGTCTATGTTAGAGCAATGAAAAGTAGTGATGGCTTTCAGCGCGTTCAGCTTAGTGATGTCAGCAGCATTCAGCAAGGAAAACAGTGACCACAATTCAGTGAAAATCTTCCTCCCATAAACGCATTAGAAATTTAGAAGAATACAAATGATTTAGATGACATGCGTGCTGATTCAGGGGTCCAAATATCTGCATTCTTACGAGACACGAAGTGAAACCAGTGAATATTCTATCAACTAATTAGTAACAGCACGTTCATGGACACTGCGCTGCACAAACGCAAATAAAGATGGTCTTAACGCTTTCTGTACAGAAAGTGCGAATTCGCACATAGCTTATTCACCAATCAGTGCCCAGGAGTGTTGCCTGCAAACTACCTCCTGACAGAGACAAGCTCGTAATTTTATTGCCTTAACACAAAGAATTACACCATAAAAATTGCATTGTTTGAGCGTCTGATGCCTTTGATCAAGAAAGAAAGAAATACAGCCGCGATGGGTTTCTATACTGCGGCGGCGCAAACAGGTGAGCTTCACTGACCACTGCACGAGAGCAGTAGAGCATCGCATTTTTCTTACCCAATGGCGTGTTTAAAACTGTCACTATCTCGCGTATCGTGTTTTATGTCATCTTTATTAACATACACACGAGCGTAACGCAACAAAAACACAATGTTGTCGCAGTGCCTTTTGAAGGTGTGTTAAGCGTCACCAAGAATGTTCTAGTGCGGCACTACTAAGGTCCCCATTCGCCGATATTATCAATTTTTGCTTGACTCCGGACCTCGGAACTCTAGCATGGAACAAAAACAAAGTCAAAAGCAACCTGCTAGTTAGTGTATACGCTTCGCACTTGGCCGACTTAGTTAAACTGGCTGTAATATGTTTCTCGCATGACGACAAAGCTGACAGCGCCGACATCAACATTCCCCAGTCTTTTACATCGAAAAGAGAAAGAAGTCGAAGAACTTATCGTTCCTTAAAGTCAAAACCTGAAAAGTATTTTGCTCTCTGGTATATGCTGCATTATTTCTGCGGAGAAAGAAATAAATGCCAATGCGTTCAACATTCCTTCCGAGCGGTTACACGCAGCGGTTCACTGAGCTTCAGCGGCACGGTCAGCAGATTTCAAGCCGATCCCATTCGCCAGCACCGCGGAAGCCAGTGCGTTCTAATGGTGCTCTTCAGACGTGACGCCCCTTAATTTTGGCTGCGAGTGTGCACCATGCACGAAAGCGAATTCTGATGGCTACCGCAGGGGTGCGACGTGCCTCGCCATCATCCATGGGCTACACAGGATGTTCTGAAGAGAAAGTTTCACTATATGCGTGCACATTGAATAATACCTGGAATGACCAGTAAATGACTTTTGTTTAAGCGGCACACTGCAGAGGAGTCGAGCGATTGGATAGTTGGTTTACAGCCAATGTAAACACCTTACATGGCGCAAAGCCTAAAGACGATAACAAACAAAAACTTAAAACGCAAAATACAGTCGCCGTGTTTCTTCCTGTGTGTTTTTTTCTTTTTTTTTTGGGTGTGTATTTTGGTCTAAATAAGGTGATTACTACGAGGTGATATTATGCCCAACTTTATATTAAACCATTATAACTCTCCATTCTTTATTCGATCATTGGGCTCAGCCAAGGAGAAATCATCATCAGTTTTAGTAGTCTTTATAATATCAAAAATATTTTCAATCAACATATTGATTATAATCCAAGATATGAGCCTATAAAATGCCTAGCAATAAAACTAAAGCTTGCTGTACGATGTTTGCAAAAGAAAAGAATATAATCATATGATTCCAATTACTGAAAAACAATTCTCGTTTACAAAGCATACGAGACAAAGTTATTCAGGACAACAATAAAACTAATAATACATATACTTATTATCTGACAATAAATCATTTAGCGCATGAAACAAACAGGTTATGCGGTAGTTGCGCATGAAGCCACCAACAGAGTATATAGACACAGGGAGGAGTTCGGATTCTGAGCTTGGCGTTGCTCTTCTCAGGATGCGACAGAACCCCATAGCAGTTGTGACCACGGGTAAATGATGCACGAAGTGAGTGCGATGCTTAAGGCAGAAAGGGAAGAAAGTTTAGAAATTTTCATTCGGTATATAAAAAGAAAAAAGCCGAAGAGATTTCTCCAGCGTTCTTTGCTTCCTTTCGATGATATATTCGGTAGCGGCAGAAGTGCTTGAAGCAGCAGCAGTAGCAAGAGCATATTGGGAATGCCACTCCACCTCCTCTTTCCCTGCAGGAAACCTATCAGTAGAGAGCCACTTTCAGGCAGAGATTTATATGGTATCGGAGACCAGAGGTTGAAGCACTGCATGGAGGTTTTCGAAAAGCCATGGTATGTACATAGAAAAGGAATCTAAGCAATACAAACCCTGGCGTAGGCGATATACTTTTGTGCATACAAAGAAAAGATAGAAGAGTAAATTTTGGAATAGAAGCGGGGGAGCCAGGAGACAGCGCAAGGATTGAGGGTTAGTTATTGATGTGAAGCCTGGCTGGAAGGGGGTCGTTAGGTGCTGACGAAATAAGGGCAGTGCAGATGTAGGCGCTCGTGCGAAATATGAAAGATCGCCCAGTTTGAAAGGAAAAGGAATAGAGAATGAGTTGGTGCTTTCGATCGAGGCGGTGACGCTGGTTAAAGGAAGGGAACAGAAGAAAGAATAAAAATTCTTGCTATGCTTTAAGTGAAAGAACACGTTTCGATTCAATCTTCTCTCGGTGTAAGCATAGTTCGATATCCTCTGAAGAGGATACCTAAAAGGGCGGCGACAGTGACTGGATATCCTAAAGAATTCAGGAACAATTTTAGGGTTTTATTAAATTAGAAGGCAGGATATCATATAACTGCAAACTCGTGGCCACAAGGACCAAACGTATAGAAGTAAATATTCTATCATGTATTGCCCTTAACGGGAACGAACGCTTACTAAACCTGCATGTGACTTTTTTTTTTTCCGGAGATAAAACAGCGCTACTTTCTTTTCACACGCGCAGAGAAAGGCAGTCGGAAAGACTATGTGCGCGCCAATAAACTACCGCTACTTAACTTTGCAGAATTAATCATCGCAACTAGCAGAATTAGGAAAATGGGAAGGAGAGGGGGAGATTTATTCAGTGTGTAATACGCAGAAGGATGGTTTTGTTGATGTATAGTGTTTAATGTCCCAAAGCGACTCGGGCTATGGAAGCCGTAGGGTATGGTTCAGGAATAAATTCGACCACTTCGAGTTCCTTGCCTTGCGCACTAACACGACACCATCACACCCTCCTCATTTTTAACCTGCGTAAAAAAAAAAGAAATAATTGCAATGGGGTCTGATGATTTAATATTAAGACACGGCGGTGATTTATTATCACTGGAAGTGTTTTTCTCTTAGATGCAACGCAGTGTTCTGTGCAGAACAGAAGACCAGCCTTCCAAACTATTTCCGCTTTGAAGCAGTGCACAAGTGGCCATAGCGGCGCCTTTCATGTGAGGCGATTGCTTTTGGGCAACACACGGGTGCAGGACGCAACTCTTCTGGCCGGCTTTTTTTACGCATATTCCAAAGGTTGGAATAAGTAGTAGTGTTGAATTCTCTTCCTTGTCGAGCTCATAACCGGTCGGCATGAAAGTAGCGCGTGTTTGCAAAGGATATTTGGAGTTACCGACGTACATTGTTTTTATTTTTTTTTTTATGCTTAGACACTACTCTCCGACGAAACTTGCAAAAGCCGCATCGGAGATGAAGCCTGGCCTTGAAGTGAGCCAGTCAGCTCTACATCGAAACATCATAGCAACAGTCTAACATTGAAATAAGGAAACCACTGCATCGGATTGGATTAAAACCAAGGTATTTCTCGTGGGAAGCGAGCATGTAAATTCACGCTATCGCTGCAGCCGCTCTCATTGCATGCTTTACTCCTACTCCCTTGCGCTGTACGTCGCATGCCATTGTCTGCATAGACTACCATCAGTGGGCAGTGGATGCGGGCCCATAGCTGTTGCATTGCAAACTTAGTGGTGACAGATGGTTGACTGACAGACCCACCCACCCATATTGGTTGGTCAACCTCCAAGTATGAGTGTTTTCATTTCGAAAATTGCAATTCGAAGTTGTCACAATTTCAAACATTCCTTGACCCACCTGGCACAACCTCCAAATTTCATAACTCTATTTTGCGATGTTCGGTCGGAAATTCCTTACATGTAAGTGGGCATTTGAGATTTGGATGCTTTTGAACAACACTACTTTTGTCTGTGGGAGCCACATCATCTGTTATCGTTGTTATCCTGTCTTATTTGCCGAGCTAGGTGCTGTATTTTCAAGCAGTTGGACGGACTGAGCTGAAATTTTAGACGCGTGTATATGGGAGCAGAGGCGCGTTACAGCAGCTGTGCAAAATAGAATTGTTATCGAATTCTGGTGCGTTTTATTTTTTAGTATATGCAGTACGCACCTATACTTCAGAGAGGCGGCAATTTTGTGGTGTTTATAGCACGTCGAAAGGCTGCAGGTAGGTTAAAGGAGATTACCGGCACCTGCTTCGACTTTCATTGCCGAAGTTGTGCCCTGCACCACAAATTGCAACAATGACGTCACTTTTATTACCTATACAGGTGTAAGGCAAGTGCGGTGAATAGAAAGTTCAATAAGAAATTTTGGTTACTAGTGACAGCTATTTGCACAGTTTGTGAAAATCGTCGGAAAAGCATCATGACTTTGAGACTGACTAATGCGCGTGTACTCCGAAGCGAACTAAGGCATGCAAAACCTTTTTTCAGAGGCTAGAAAAGTTAGCAGGGACATGGACCCTCTTTTTACCAGCTCGATGATGGCTGAGTGTGGCCCCAATTCTAATTCGAAGCTCTCGTTCTAGACGTCGTTCAAAAGCGACTTCAGTCCACACCTCTCACACTTTTTTCTCCAAACTTTTGCTGTGCGCTGACAGAGAACGAGTGAAGGCAATCCAAGGCTTTCGGGAAGCGGGTAAGAGTTCACCTCGCAACGCATCTTTAATCGTGCTAGCGTCTAATATAATTGATAGCAATCCTGGACATTCAATGCTTCCGACTTCGCTTTCCCGTAACTAAGAGGCAAAACTAAATTCTTGTCCCCAAAGTACGTTTTACCTTACAGGATAGAAGGAAACCGCGACGCCTTGAAGGCAACCCGTTTTACATTCTATGCTAAGCACGTAAGCGCATGCGCACATTGCGCTCAGTCCACTTCCTCTTTATCACATTTTCACCACTGTCATAATGAAAAGAAAGGTTTGGTACTGTGGTAATCAAGAATGTATGTCTCGTCGAACGTTTCTGGCAGCTTGTATCAACGAGCACTTCTGCAAGATAATAGAAGTGAACCCGGACTAGCTATAGGGACGTACATGGTTGCATACTGCGGTGAATCAAAATTAACTTATGAATTATAGTTACTCGCTGAGTCTAGGTTATTGATTATTACCAATAGCGTATGCAGCTCGTTTTTATGAGAAGGCATGCTGTCTCAGTCACCGTAATAGAGAATAGATGGAAAATGTTTTGGGAAAAAAACGCGCTATTGACTTAGCATCAAAACTGTGCCGTGGCAGTTCTTTGGGTGGTGTCTCACCAGTTCACTTCTTATTAATCATATGAGAATGAGAATGAGAAAGATTAAAGTAATTTAATGAGAAGAAAGGTGGAGAGGTCGGCCGGCGGTAAAGAGACCCTGGCCTGCTACGACAGACTGGGGAAGGGGGAAGAGGAAGTAAAAGAGAGGTAGGGTGTGAATGAAGGAATATGAAGTCATAGATGATGTCATTTATCATACCTGTTTTAACCAAGTTTCAGGCTATATGAATGATATATGTACTTCCGATTGTATGCCATTAATTTTAATTGTAGATGTGCATAGGGAAGTGAGGCAGACACAGCGCTTTTACTTTCTCAAAAAACTAGACCAACTACAGGCGTTCACCATTTTGTCATGCTTCGTGCAGTCTCTCAATGTGAGACTGCACGAAGTGCAGTCTCACATTGAGACTGCACTGTGCAATGTGAGTCTCTCAATTTCGAGTCCTCGTTCACGAATGGTAGATTAAAAAGGACTAGTGTAATCCCTAAACCTAATCCGGTAGAGCCGGCTGCAGGTGCAACAAAATTTGAAAGAAAGCGCACTATTCTATACACATTCTGGACGACCAGATTATCATATAAAGTTCGTTCTTGCAGCTGACAACCAAAGCGAGAGCAACTGTGAAATGCGCTGAGATTGGCCATCAGAGCTTGTATTTAATTGGGTTTGTTGGATGCGAACACGCAGGTGTGTCCCAAAGAGTATCCTTGATCTAATAATTTGTCCTGGCTCTCATTATTAATCGACAGTTCGGATCCCGAGTTGGTGCAAAAGCGTGGCAGGTAGAGTCCTGAGAGCTACATCCGCACATCAGACGCGTTTAAGTTAGTTGTTTTGGGCCATTACTTTTTCCTCATCGCTCATAGTTCGGCTCCGCACAAAAAAAAAGTAGGGACAATGATACCAAAACTTAACCCAATTAAACGTAGTCTGACCTTAAACAGCCGGTTTCATGGACCTGTCATTCGCTCCGCGTCTTACTTCATTAGTACCAAAGCTAATTACTCTGCGCTCCGGCACCGGTGTTTGCTCTTGCTGCACATATACGCCTCGGCACTTGCAAAAGCTCCCGGCGATTGGTTAACACTGAAAGGAAAAAAAAGCGGCGCAAATACTGATGGGCTTTGAACAACGCAATCCTTGAAGAAATTTTATGAAAGCCTGGAATGCCAGGCGGCCTGTGAAAGGACGCGTTTAATCAGAAACTGTTCAAAAACAATTTTAACGCCACTTGAAAAATAGGAGGGAAGTTATGCTTAACAAAGCCCTGCTTTGAATGGCAAAATGAAAGCTGAGCACGATGTAGGAAATATGCCTTCGAGGCCCTCTTTTTACGTATTTACGCTCTTCAAAGAGCCGCCGATTTATTGGTCTACGTGTTCGAAGGTTCTTACCAGAGGGTAGTCTGCTTTATTAAAGAAAAATCATGTGCGTTGCTTTTGCTAGGTGCTTTGCGGCTCCGCGCCATTCACTTGCATGGCACCTAACTACACCACATCGTCATACTGAAGCAAGCTGGCCTAGTTGAAATAGAATTTGATTACAAATTATGCGCGGTAGACCAAGACAAGGGTAAAAAACTGTTTGAGCCCCTTCGTTCTTGTCCTTCGCGCTACTTTGATTATGAGTCATGCACAAACAAGAACAGGTACTGCCGACCTGACACAAAGCCTGCGAAAAGCCTGCAAAGACCATGACACGGAGTAGATTCGTAACAAAATGGAACGAAACATTCGATAATCATCACTCAGCCGTTCTGTCGCCACCATAGAGGTATGTCTATTTTAAACGAGGCAGCGTTGAAGAACCAGTTCGGCAGGTAATAAGGCGTGGTTGGCATTGTGTGAGACAAGCTATAATCATGGCTCTGATACTTGCTTGTGCCTGGCCGATAGTAAAATGTCGGTGGATTCTGTGACGTCCCGGAAGGACATCGCACGGCAGGCGCTGCCAAATAGGATTTCTCATTTTAGATGGGAGATGGGAAAACAAATTTTCGGAGATATTCGGCGAGGAGTAAGACACGCTACTACGTAGGAAACGCAGGCACGGCCGTGCGATTTGATCAAAGCGGGGCTTTATAAATATCAGTGTTGGGTACTCGTTCACATAATTGGGTAGCTTGTGACTGCTTACTAATGACTATGTGCGGGATGGTTAAGAAAATAGCTAATACCTGTACTCGTCTGAGGAGTGCTTGAAACCAACCAACGACGCTGTCACCTACGCGCGAAAGTTGTGATATGACTGTTATTACAGAGGGAGCTTGCAATGTGACCCATGATGACTGGGTTTTTATAACACGCGTACATTGTTTACGTGCCAGGTACGTACAAGTACTTGGCAAGTATCCAGTGATGTAATGTGGCATGTCTGTTATGTGACTGTACTAAGTTCAACTATCCCTCTCTCACAACTTTTATATCCACTCATCCCCTTCCCCCAGTGCAGGGTAGCAAACCGGTTGCTTTTACGGGTTAACCTCCCTGCCTTTCCTCCACATCTTCCTCCTCCTCTTCTTCTGTAACAACAACGGATTCGTGTCTGGCGTTCTCTCTTGCCTCCTGCTGTTCTTCAGAATATAGTCATGACAGGCTTCTAACGGCGCATTCTTTGCTGTGTTCCTTTCCCGACGAACACAAAATGCTGAATAGAATTTGCCTAGTCGATATCGACACTTAGAGTTGTTAACATTTTCCCACGTCTTGGGCTGAATGAATTATAGTGCCCGCAATGATTATGTATTTCTTTTGGAAGTCTTTTAAAAAATTATACGAGATAGCCAAAGCGAAAGACTGAGTTCACCTAGTAATCAGTATGTATGGGCTAGTCGATAGGAGTAGGTGGGAAAGTACTGACACGATAGTTAGAACAGAATGGCCAGCCTGGTCGACATCGCACAACAATAACAATCGCATTTCGTTATGTAAATGATCGACCTGGTATAAGCCATTGACCGCCTTAACGTTGGACTCGTTTCGAAGCGTGGTATGTGCGATGGCTCCGCATGCTGCACTGATAGCGATATATTGGGAGTAGTTAGTTCCGAATTCAGATCCAAGGTTCAGAGAAGCTTGTGGTATTGATTTTGTTCCGGCTGAGGCGTTTTTTTCGCTACTGCTAGTGTTTTTGAGCATGTTTGAAACAATACTTGTTATGGATGTTCCAAGTATCGATACAACCAGAAACAACTCCCTCTCACGACTTGAGAAAATGTGTGATCGGCTTTTTAGCCTTGCCTTCAGAACGCTGAAGATTGCGACACACACAGATAGCAACATACCTTGGTGTCACAGACAGCAACGCACAACTTCCCCTGGAGATCTCTCAACTTCGATGACGAGACACCAAGACATGTATCGTGCACCTATATTTAAGTAGACACTGCTTTCCATATCGCGAGGGGTGCCAATGAACACTGGACAAATGTCCCCAGCGGACACAATGTCCTTCAGCAAAAAGATACAGTCGCGGTAGTAGGCACCGTTTGCAATATATGTGCAGCCTTTTCGAGTAGCTCGCTGGTAGGATGCAGGCTTAACGTGGCTTCCAGTGAGTGGTTGTCACTCGAGCTTTCCAAGACATCGCTTGTTTAACTACTGAAGCTGCCGTTGCATAAATTGAGTGTACAGATTTCCGCACTGAAGCGCTCATGAAGCACATCTGTACAACAAAAAGACGAAATGATCTTGTGCAGCACCTGTGTCCTGGGTGCTAATCTCTGTAGTCCCGGCCCACGATTTTTCTGGCTCCAGGACGCTACTAGTTCACATTCTTCAGTCCCTATTAACTTGGAAAGTTCATGAACCTTATGTGTCGTGCAGTTGTGCACGTTTCAAATGCATGAAAACGTTTTAGGTCCGCGCCTACCGACAGTCTTCTACATATATTGTCGTAGCATGACACACATGCTGGATCCTATATGTTCATTTTAAAACTTAGAATAGTTTTAAAAAGAAAGTGCCAGTAAGTACAGAGGCAAGATATTTAAAATAAATCCTTCGTAGTACAACATACAGTTCATATATGTAGACGCCATCAGTGCCTAAGGCATATGAAAAGTTAGCACACTAAAACCAGTGAACTCTTGAACATTTATGTGAAACCTTTAGCTCACCTGTTCATTGCTTCAGGCACCTGCTGCAACTAACGAAAGTTATGCTATTAATAACCAGTATGAAGACAAAATGGAAAACAAATTAGCTTTTGTACAAAACGATGGATGCTACGATTCCCATTGAAGCAAATTCCAAGGCTGCACACCTATAATCCCGGAAACCTGGCGCGCCTTTAGTACTTTAAAAGCATTAATCATAATACGAGTGCTCCGAAATCTAGGTTATAAATTAAAAGAAACACCTCAAAGGGCTCAAAACACCCTCCACAAAGTCGCACTCAGAAACGAATCCCTGCCAACCTTCCCATTATCTCTAGCCAATCTACTTGCGAACTAAACGAGCCGACATGAAGCCGGTCATTAATCGCGATATTTAGAGAGAGCCCAGTAATGGGGGCGATCAGGAGAGTCGGGTGAGTGGCCATTTGGGTGGCACTGGGAGAGGACCGAAAGTCGAGCTGGCGCTTCATTCTGCTTTTCTGACTGTTTTTATTTCTAGGCCCTCATTGCACGCAGTGCAATTTCCTGGGCTCCGATTAACCGCTTAGATCTAGTGCGGGGTGCTTCGGTAATGCACACGGCAACGCCAATTCGCTTTCACAGTTACATGAAAGGCGCGTCTCTGCAGTTGGGCCAGACATGGTCTTAGGCGGCTAGGCTGGAATTCAGGCTGAGTGCGAACAGGGTCGTATTTTAGGAAGTACTCACGTAAATACTTTGTAACTGAACGGAAAAGTATTATAATACTATATTGAAAGAACGAAAGTCGTGCGCGCAATCAGAGCTTTCGTAGAAATAAGCACTACGGCCATCGTGACTGTAAGACGGAAATGCGGGAAGGTTAAGCAGATAGAATGAACTCATAACGGCTACCAAGCAGTAGTAATTATAAGTGCAGTACGAAGAGCGAACAAGGAATAAAAAAGAATACCTCGGAAGTGACGTACATGAAGCCGGTTTATTTACATCACTTTAACAGTGTATTTTTAACAATGACCGTTCGCCACTTTTAACAATGAGCGAAGCGTGCAAATAGTTACGACTTAACCACTGAGAAAGGGTTCAAGCACTGAACTATCGCAAGGACTTGCAGCGCTTTCTGTACCACCCAGCTTTCGGCGACCAGGACGCATTGGAGGGGACTCTTTTTGTTACAGTGATATCAGAATCGATCGTTGAGTTGACCCGAACATTTCTTGCACTGGGCCTGAGGTGGTGGCGCAGTGATTATGGCGTTCGGCTACCATGTCCGAGGATGCGGCATCGCATCCTGGTGGAGGTGAAAAGATAGGCGCCCGTGTGCTGTACAATGTTAGTGCACGTTGGAGAACTCCAGGTGGACGAAAATTCTGGAGCCCTTCCCTATGCAGTCCATCGTAGCCTGACTCGCTTGGGGACGTTAAAGACCAAAAACCATTACAACCAACATTTTCTGCGCTCACAATACTTCAGCCGAAAAAGTTTTGGATCTTCAAAACGATACCACAGATCGATATGCTTCCAAGGCCTAACAAATACGTCCGCAAAGCAGTTTAATTCTGATAAAAAGTACCTACAATTGTACACTCTTTTTGTTTAATTTTTCTAGCTTACTGGAGCATGCGACATGCAGCAGCAAATGGAATGTTATTATGAATGATGAAGCTGGAGCGCTTGTCGTTCAGGAGATACAAGGTGTAATTGATCTTCTCGCGAAAGGTACTCGCGGTAGGGCCTAGAAGGAAGGGCGACATACGGCCGAATAAGGCCCGACACCTAAAAAGAACAGAACTTACCTTAGGGAATCTGCGCCAGGCGAGCCAAATGCCTTGGCTTGGCTTAAAAGCAAGCCAGTTGTCAGCGGTGTAATACCAACTCATCATTTCAAAAGCTCCATCGTCAGTGCAGTGCGACCTTTCGAAATACTGTCGCACATATCCCCCATAATTAGTCCAAATATCTTCGTTAAGTTTATTGCAAATTATTCTTTTTTATTGGTTAATGGCAAGAAATTTGAAACAAAAAATTGGAGCATCGAGCGTGAAGTGAATGTTATGTGTAAAGTAACTATATTGTCCCGACTTTCTTAAAACACCAACAAACAAATTCTCGCATCGATAGGTGCACTGAATAGGTGAATAATATTGTAAGGCTGGTTATACCGTTTATAAAAATATCTTCATCAAACTGTCAGATAGCATCAATTTTGTGCCAAACCTCTATGTCATTACTCTGCCCTCTGTGCTTTATTGATTTATGCCTTCTGTCAAGCACTTCTTTCACAACACATGCTTGAGGGGTAAATGTTCAGTGCTGGAAGCGAAGAGTTTTTTTCACTCGTGCGCGCGCGTAAATACTAAGTTGAAAATGGGGACAAGACCTGACCACGAACGCATAGCGCCTTGTACTCGTGGACTCCGTACCTTCTAGGAAACCAAACACCCTGCTAACCCTTTCTCAGAAAACGAAGCGGTTGCGCACAAACTAAAACGAGACTACACGATATGCGGCTGTACACAACGTATAGGAAAGCACTTGTTTCGTCTCCTGGTGTGCGCTATAATTTTCTGCATTTTCATTTTATTTAATCTTTTCCAGCATTTTAAGCAAATGCTGTAAATTCCTGCAACGTTTCAAAACGTGGATATTTGCCACCACGTTGCCCCACTTGACAGCGGCTCGCACACGGCTAATTTGTAATACTCTTATTTTCTACGACTACACCTGACGCAATAAGTCAGTAACCAACGCTACTCTTGCTAGCTCATTGTGCCTTAGGTGGGGGAGGCAGCCGATCATTTCGTTATATATGTAACCTAATATTAGAGATTACCGCCAGCAGTGCCGAAAGTTAGATTTTTAACAAATAGACGAGCAGATCAGCCACCTCGATTGTCTCCAGAGGCTAGATAAATAATTCATTTTAACACTTGAATTCCATCGGTGATGCAGGCGATTAGGGCACTCTATTGCTGTGCTCAGAGATGGCGGTTTCGAATCTCTGCCGCAGGGCCATTTTTAGATGGAGGCTAAAAACAAAGCGTGCCCGTGTGCTGCGCGATGCCAGTTGATGTTAAATATCCCCAGGTGGTCGAAATTACCGGAGCCCTTTTCTACGGAGTTCCCCATAGCCTGTGTTACTTTGGGATGTAAAACGCCATAAACCAAACCACTTGATTGGAATTTTCGCACTGTTCAAAACGATGCTTTAGGCTAAGCAACATTGAATGTAATAAAATCAGGGGGCATATAATTCAAATTTCAGATACTTTGAGCAAATGTTTTGTTTTCTTCAAGTGAGATTTCAGAGTGAAGTACATTTCGGGCGCTTCCAATTTCCGCAATATTTATCACATGGTGTCCGAAATGTAGTTCTCATTAAATTAATGCGATAGCTTTAAGAGTCCCTGTTAGCCAAAACGACGGCGTCACTTACGAAACCGTCGGTGGCCGTCGAGACTGTGACGTCACAACCGCATGACTTGGCGAAAATCATTAAAACATTACGCAAATGAAGAAAATATCAAAGTAATAACATGATTAGAAATTTACTCATGGGTCAGTAGTGTGTAGACGTCACCCTACCCCCTTTGCATGTGCAGAATGATAAGGAATTGAGGTAAAAGAAAGAATAATCAACTCGGGAAATGGAACTTCTTGATGTTAAGATGGCGACTTAAGTAACCATGAAACACCGGGTGAAAGAGATGCTTAGGAGACATCTTTGAGGCGCAAGGGTAGACAAAGCAGTAGAGCCGGTGGCAATGGTATGTGACCGTTCTATGTTGTCCTTATTGTTCATCTCCGTCGGCCAACCAGAGGCAGTCCTGCGGTAATAGAGAGGCCATAACTTTGTGGCGGCTGCGTTGGAAAGGTCATCTCGAGATTTTCTGGAGTCAGCATGGAGGGCTGAAATTACGGAAGGGGAGGTGAAAACAGTTCAAAAAAGCACGAAAGTATAGCAATCGGGAGAGATAGAGCCAAAGCCGACTTTCGTCTTTATCGTCTTAAATAAATAAATAGAAGAGGCTGTTCTCGGTCATAGAGAAATGTCGTTCAGTGCGATAGTTTAAGGGCTTTATGAGACGACTTGATACTGCATAGCTGGCATCGGTGTGGCATTGCGTCTTAAGGTTACGTAAACGTCCTAATTTTTGCAAGCTGGCCACACTTACTTGTGCTATTCGCACCTAGCCCCCCCCCTCCCCCCACTCCCCATTCTCCAAAAAATTAAAGTATAGATAGTAAGTCGAGCAAACATCGTGCAACAAAATTACAACAACTTAATTCCGGCTCTTTCAAAACAACGAGCATTATAAATACTCTGCTCTATATCGTCTGTGACTGTGCAAACATGGCGACTGGATGGCCTGGTTTGTACTCATTCAATTAGGCTCTCAGATACTAAAACTTTATTCTTTGAATTAGCCAGAGAGGGATTGAATTGGCTAATGCAACTTTTAGAAAGGACATCAAGGTTTAAAAGTTTGAAAGGCATTCATTACACTGAAATGGGGTAGCCAACCATTTAAAACTGCTAATGATGAACAAAGTGCATACTTATAAATTAGGCCTTCAAAGAGAGCAGTCCTATGGGCGAGACCGATCATTTGAACATAGTAATCAAGCAAGCTGACTTGGAGATAAGTCTTCAGTGCACATAGTATACGGGACAAAAGTAATGGCTCAACAAGCTTTCACAATAGCAGAAACTGTGAGTAGAAGAACGCATTCAGGGGGCGACGAGCAGAGCGCACGCTCACAATAAAGCAAGTGGAGTGGCGAGGCCATAATTAGCGAAGATAGTAGGGCCTTTGTTTAAAACTTCAAACCAGAACAGCGCTTGCTTGGCGATGGGCGCTCATGAAGGGAAACTGGAGCCTATCTGCGGTTTGGGGTGTTTACTTCTTTCTGATAGCAAGTCGCGCACGCGTTCCGCAACACTCAATGCTCGAGATTGTCTCATTTCAATAATTGCATTACGCCCCTGCAGACGAGCTGTTTTTTAGCCGCCGCACAATAGCCATGTGCCCGACCGCCGGGAGAAGAATGAACGTGTGGGTGCAATATCCCCGCGTTTCATTCTGATCAATACTCCGGGGTGCGTGTTCATTTGCAAAGAGGGAGCCGGAAATCGGAGCTCCGCGGCGTTTTTTATGAGCGACTTTCGCGACCCCTCGATCTCCAGAGCAGTGGTTGCTAGACACATCTCGTTTCGATTCGTTGTGCTGTTGCGTCGCAATATGCGTAAACGTTGCCTTAACGATGAGACATATGATGGCAAAGACAAAGCGAGATTGAGTACCTAGATATCTCCTGAAAGGACTTATAATTCTTTGAAAATTTGGAAGGAAATGTTTATAGCGAGATCGCCCTTCGTAGTAATGCAGAGGACGGGCCCTAGCAAATTCGTACTATATTTTCGCAAATATTGCATTAGCTTGGAATGTGGCTGCCTACATAAACTTTTGTGATGCGACAGCGGTACGTAGTGAGGCCGGTACTCTTCACATGGCTGTATGCTACTTTTTTGTGATGATTAGAGAGCCTTGAATGGGTCCGCAGATGGGTCCGCAGAAGAAGAAGAAGAAGAACTCTCGGTCACCGGCAGCTAATTCTTTCGCTCCAAATTCGGTTTAGTAGCATTGAACCCTTCTCATTTATTTGTGGGTTGGTAGCTTACGCTCTAGCGTCATACTCCTAAAAGATGAGCTTAAGTGTCCCAATTATGCAGCACCTTACACTGATAGGGCGTGATAGGGGAATAATGTAGCAGGCAAAAGAAGCTTGCGCCGTTGCTATCGCAACTCAACTAGGGTTAACCAGACTTGAACTACAAGTAATTTTTTCTTTAGCTTTTCTTTCTGAAGCATTTTTATGCAATAATAGGCGTCAAGATACCCACCAGTCACAGGCCTGCACTTTCTTATCATGACTCTGGCGCTCGAGATTGCGTGTCTAATAATTTCGATATCCGCGCAGAGGTGCAATGGCATGCTCCCAGTCCTGCCTCCATTGCTGTCCTTGCTCCTGTTGGTCCTGTGGCAAGCACAAACGCAAGCTCGGAGAAGGAACAATGGAGTAGTTCATTTTATAGTCGTTTAAAGGAAAAGGTTGATAGGTACGCGCTTTTTCTACTTTACCGATGTCCTCTGCATTTGTGGTCCGTTGCTGTTCCTTGGTTCGATGCAGCATAGAGGTTTCAAATAAAATGCTGCTATTTGTCTTTCCTCTATGACAAAGACCACTCCCCTCCAGTGGTTCACAAAATATTGTTACGAGGTGGCTTGACAAGCTATGGAACACGGCGACACAACAGAAACAGAACGACGTGATGACATGACGATGAAATATGGTTTAATGGCCAGCGGGCCTAGCGCGAGCACTCCGCCCCGCACCCGCTTCTTCATCTTCGTAGCACTACCCGGGGCCACCGAACGATCGTCCCGATCGATTGCTAGAAATCCATTGCATGAAGTGACGACGAACACAGACATAGGATTAGGACATGAAACGCTGGACATCACAGTGAATGCGAAGATGGGTGAATGCTTTCCCCGGAGCATCAGGTCCAATCTTCACCTTTCGCCGAAGGCCAAGGCTCATGGACACGCCGAACGGCTTGCGCGGGGGTGCTGTCTTCGCTCGAGTGGTCGTGAGGTCGCTTCGTCGTAGGGTCGGTTGGGTCTGCTTTGGGCTCTTCCTGGTCGTCATGTGTTGTGGTCAGGGCTAAGGACGGGGCCGGGGAGAGGGGTTGGTCGGGTCTGATCACAAATGGCTGGGGCAAAGCTGGGCGGCGATCTCCACGGGCTCTCAGCCGATGGGGGGGGGGGGGGGGGGACCAATTTTATTGCTGTTTTCGATACCACACACTGATAAGTGCTTTTCATTCGACCATAGTCGAACTGTGTCTATCGTCTGGTACCTAGCATTTAGCCGCTTTTTAGCCTCCGTTTATACGTCAACAAGCTGCACCTTATAGTGAGGTGGCAATTACGTTTCACTAGCAATTAAGAAAGAGAATGCTGGACGTTGTACAATGCCTCCTGATGCGTTCATCTGCATTGCGAGTGAGCCATTGCACTGTTAATGATAGAAATATTTGAAGAAATAATAAATGCTGCCTTTTTTTCGTGATGATTATTAGTTAGTCGAATTGCATGAGACACTAACCTAAAATTACAGATCTCCCTCTGGGGCACCATAATAGAACAAAACTTTAAAAGATTTGCCCTATTTTCTTTCTAATACCCACGAAAATTGTGAGCAAAGCCCTGGCAGCGGTAATTCTACACACTTAATATCGATAATGAAATACTTGATTTTCGTGGCGTAACGTTTTCTGACCAACAAGAAGTAAAACTTATACTAGGATTCCGAGATTTCATCACTGCGTATCTCTTCGAAAAACGGTATCCATTTATTTCAGGGCTGAGGAAATCTCTAAAAGGAAACAAAACGAGCTCTTCAAAGAGCAAAGCGCTGGTCGTAGTATAACATGAATCGACTGTGTAGAATGCTGAGTGGAAAATGTTCTGTTATCAAACGCCTTGAAAAGTTGAAACGTGTACGTTCGCAGTGAATCTGTACATTCGACAAATGAAAGACGGGAAGCCACATTCAACAGAGGAAGCCATAAACTGCTTCAAGTCGGCCAAATTAAAGGTGGCGCCTTCCATTCTGATGTTATCGCTTTTAGCGCTGCAGGAAATGGATGCCAGGAGCACATCGGCCCAAACTACAGATGGCACTTTATGAAATTACCCATAAAAAGTATTTCGTTTTTTGCGCCTGATCGAAGCTTCGCATTTTGGTAGACTTTTCGTGTATCTGGCCAGGACATCACAAATAAAGAGGAGATACACATTTATTTATGTTTAGGGTTCCGGCTTCCTTACGAGCAATCTGACAAAGATCGTTCATTCATCGGAGAAAGACGCCTTCACTGTTTCCTGCACGGAAATACCTACCATGAATTTCTATACTCTACAGTGGACCCCAATTAACCGTATGCTATGTGTGCGAAATAACTGAAAAAAAAAAATGCCCTGGCACGGGAACGAAAATTCGAAGTATAGAGAAAATAATGTTTCACTGGCTAAAGACGCAGACACGGAGAGTTGTGCAACCACGCAGGAAATAAAGGCATTCTCTTGTAGCTCACTGATGCTTCGGCGAAATGGCTTCCGATGGCAGCATGTTCACAGAGCCTTATCTGCATTTTGGTCCGGGTTATGGAATGCCTTCCTGGTCTCTGCTTCAACGTCGTGCACGTGCACTTATGCAAGGAGCGGGGCAATAATTTATCGTCTTTGTTTATGCGCCGTATTCTATGTCCTGTACTTGTTTTTATTTGTATTCTTAGCACACCTAATAATAGGTGCCGTAAATGTTGGGGGTATAAAAATCTCATCATAAGGTAACGCCTATCATATTCATCTCTGGCCGTTAATAAAACCGCAAAAGCAAACCACGCGCATCATAACCTCCACCCCTGGAATGTCACCACTCGCATTTTGTTCCTAGATTTAAACTTTCTACCTATCTCGACCCTTTAATTTTACAATATTGTTAACCTATTTTTAAAGTTCGTCATCAGCTCCCGCTAAGCATATTTTCTCCCGACGCGATCATAACCGACATCGTCACATTTTACGCTGTGTAATAACTTTTGACTACCTAAGATCAGACCTAACTATGGAAAACAATGCCTTCATTTCTCATCCACATCATTTTCCAATTCTTTAAACCTAGAAATCAAACAAACCAACAAGCTTTTTTTGCTAAAGACAAATTAAAGCTTTGCCTTCCTAATTAGTGATTTTTATGTCATTTATCTTATGTACCGACACTTCTGTGAGTGTTTTATTGTACCCTTTTCTGCATTGTAATATTACTATATAAGTATTTCCGTAACACGTATTACAACATATATCTATCTGCTTATTCGCTGTGTTGCCAAAAATAGGCATGTATTTCCTATTTTGTTGCGTATTGAAATTTATTTTCGTGGGTGGCCCCGCCCGTTCTCTTGTACCGTGGAACCTATTGCTGTATACGCTTGTAACTTTGTTCGTATTCCTTGATAAACTTTCAACTTCAATTTCAACTTCCTTTAAAGTTAAACGAAATGCAGTAAAACTTGCGTGCGGCCTAGTTGCTGACATGATTTTCTGAACCAATGACTCTGTGTTCTGAGCAGTTAAGAAAATAAACAAAATGGATAAGCAAAGTCAATGGAGTCAAAATTCGACTTACCGAAACCCGATTTGACCAAAGCCCTGATTGAACGAAGATATCGTAATTCCCCCTCAGACGCCCATAGGATCCAATGCTTTGGCTGAATCGTAATAACGAAATCAATTCCATGATCTGTCTCAATTTAACGAGCCTCTTTTATTGATAAATGATGGTGGAAAGGGGATATTTTTGGTCTATTTTGTAGTGAACACTCCACAAGGTATTGATTTGAGCACAAGGCAAAAGCGCGGGGCATCTTCGTCCCGCTTTTTTTTTTTTTTTTTTTTCAAAGAGCGTGGAGCAAAACGAGTGTTGTACTGTTGAGTGGAATTCCCCATATGGCGCCAGCGGTGAAAAAAAAAAAAAGTCTCATGTGATATTCCAAGGAGCGGTGCTGCAGTTCTGTGCTTTTTTTGTGGCGTGCTTTGTGTGGTTTGTTCGCCATTGTGCTTCTGCGTGTTTCTCCCCGTGCCTTTGAGTGCATGCTTCTCTCAAGCTCAGCTTGTTAGGCTCACAGTGCTACGTAGCGCCTCATACCTACGAAAAATTGTTGCGGTCATTGTTAACAAAGCGCACACAGGCAAAGATCACAGAATTCTTTGCTGTAAAATAAATTTGTAGTCCTCTCAGACTCTTCTTGATGAGTAACAATTTTTGTTTCCTCTGCTCTAGCGGCGCCGGTAATTTTCGTGGGACGCATTTTATTCTGAGAGAATTAAGGCTTAGCAAGTATGATGCCACGGTAGCTTTTTGGATGCTGCCGTACCTTGCAATCGAATGTACCGAATTTTGGAACCGAGAAATGCCTCACTCCATTTAACGAAGTGCCTGATACAACGAAATATTTCACGGCTCCCATCAACTTCGTTAAATTGAGTTTCAACTTTACAACCACTGCAGTTCTAATTTGGCTTTCTGCGGTAACATAACATGGACATTACCTAACGTTATAAGCATCTCTACGTTAAAAGACACATTCTGAGACAATGTGAATATTTCGCTCAGATGAATCCAAGCAGCTGAATGCTTCACAGGCATGATTAGCTGTCACAGTTTGAAAGAAATTATTTAGACTGCGAATGGTAGCACTGGGCTGCTCGCAATTCAGTTACAAAAAGTAAGTGCACGGTAAACGGCTTCAAAACAGCCTATACAGGTAGAGTATGAACATCATTTTAGTTTTTTTTGTAGAGTATGAACATCATTTTAGTTTTTTTTATTTTAGAAGTAAATTAATTCACGTTTATTTAGTCAATGCCTACTTCGTGCAAAGTTAATTGCTCCTGTGTCAAAACACAAATCAAGACGACAATATAGCCATTTAATTCAAACCTGACCAGGTTGTATCTCCAATACAAAACAACCGCTAAAATCGCGACGAAAAGATGAACCACAACAAGAATTCTTACGTATATATTGATGATTCCCTTGGAGTTTCTGCGCATATCAAGAGCAAGACACTCACGTTATATTCTCAAATGTGTACAAAGTTAAGGTTGGAGAGGTGCATCCTTTTATCATTTTCATTTCCTGTAGTGAGTATATCCATGCCCTCTTCACTTGATCGCAGCGTGGTTTGAGCCTGCGAACTTCAAAGTAGGACCGTGAAATGCGAGCGCTGTGCTTGAAGCGGCGCTACGTGCCTCTCGCATTATGAGGATGAACGATCCATGCGTGTCCCACAAGAATTGTGGCGCCCAACGACAGGCGCTGGCCGCCGAGCGTTCCACGGTCATTTTTCCTCATTTGAATCTTCGGCCACGGAAAAGAGCGCCTCCATGCGTTGAGCCCGAGCTTCTAAGAAGACAACGTGAAGAAGCGATTTTGGAGGCTGTGTTGCTAGTTAGACCATTATACGCTAAATGTGAATATCTTTTTAAACTATTATCTGTGAACTCTGGATAAGTTTCGAGGCTCCTCTTTGTCTTTCTTTTCGGCAGATCCCCTGAGCACGTCTTCTGGACCATACTTTATTCTCATCACCGTTTAAGTTTCTGTTCTTGAGTAGGTGTATTTATTTTATAGTAGTATATGACAAATATGAAGAACAGCAGCCAGAACCGCGTTGAAGGTTACGTGAAAGTTGCTTCAGTGCTGTCAATGCACTACGATTTTCGTAGCTGAAGGTATACACAAGATTCCATTTGATTGGAGTCGAGACAATGTGTCATGGCATCATGAGAGCAGTTATGACCAACTTAGAGTTGATACTAATATTAGTGCCTTTTAGACATTTTACTTTCTTTCGGCGATCAAGGTGAGCGGCCATTTCTGTTTCCTCTGACGCGAAGGAAGCCAAAAAAATTGCAGTGAATAAAATGAAACGCGGTAATGAGGCAACCTGGAGTGTTTAATACGGCCTTGAAGAGCTGGAGCCCCCCGCGCATTTTTTTTACTATTTAAAGAGTTTTATGAGAGGTGTTGTATAACAGCATCAATCTTCTGACTAGGTGAGAAGAGCAACCAATTGGATAACGAAATGCTTTTTAGTTACTTGAACACCTCGCAGTAACGACCTTTCCCTATTTAGCTACGAGCTGAGAGAGAGGCTGAGTCCAAAGGTTTACCATTCATACGTAAGTATGTATAAAAAAAAGTGAGCCGAAGGCGGAAATTGCATGTTGGTAGTATCGACGCATATCTTTGATGCTTCAAGAGTGAAGTGCCTGAAAAAAAAAATCATTTATCTACCCTTCTTTGATGAGATATTGATCCACCAATTCTTGGAATACACCATATGCGGTAACCCGATTTAGAGTGAAAAAGTAAAGAGAAAGTCAGGAGGCAAGCGTGTAGTAACAAAAGATGCAAAATAGTATGCTTCTCGTGGTGGAAGATTAGGTTCAAAAGCAAAAGGAGATACAATTATTAACAGTACGTTTCGGAACAGCCGAAGAAGAAACGAAAGCGGACAAAACAACGCGATGATCTGTTTTCGTGCACCCGACGGAGCATGGAGTATGCAAAATGACTGCGATTTTTTCCTGCCCATTCGATGTGTTCGCAGAGCGAACGAACTCTTACATCCTGGATTTGCTCCAAGATGAGCCTTTCAGGATGCTGCGAATGCTGGTAAATTTGCATCTATTTGGGACAACCGAATTACACTCTCAATTTTAAACGTGTTAGTTCGTGTCCACGCTCCAATCTCCACTCTACATAGTGGCGCAGTCGTTCGCACCGGATTTGGCTGATGCCCGTGCCTCAAGACAGTATCTGAGCACAGCTTTTTCCTTGTGCTGAGCAGTCTTTGAAGATGTTTCGAAGCGATATATTTGATTCTTCCTAAATGTCTTGCGACAATGCTCTTCAAACACGCCGAGTGCTCCTACACTTCTCTGCAGGTAAATCAAAACTGTTTGCTGTTCCTTTCTGAGTTGTATATTTACTGTGCTTTCGACTGGCTCTGTGCCGTTTCTTTTTATTCATAACTTGCATTCATCATAAAAGAAGGAAACTAGAATGATGAAGGTTCTTTGCATTGTTCCGCACCTTGGTAGCAAATAAGGATTCTTCGAAATTATTAGATTTTGTTTTTTGAGTTTGATAAATTAAAAAAAAAAACGTAAATCGAAATAGAGGTCCACGTGTGTCTCAAAGGGCATAATTTTAGAAAAATAGCTCACCGACTGCCATCTTTTTTTCTTGACTCAGATATAGAGCAACACTGACTTACTCTTAACAAACCTTAACCTGCCCAGATTCTTCGCACTCTATAATCCGAGCAGGCTCTTGCTGCCTCTCTCCCCCAAATTAAACTTTCGAGGGAAACACGCATGCATAACGTAATAAACCCACACGTGAGGTCTCCAAAGCGCAGTATATACTTGTCAAGAAAACCATTCTGCTATCTGCACAAACACCTCGATATGCATTGCGGCTCACTTAGGCGATTTATGACGCAGCTGTTCTATTTGCGAATGAGTTCCATGAGCATCAATAGGTCACATCGCACATTAGAATATTCCACTTCAGGCGGACATCAGAGTAAAAGGTGATTTTATCCTCCTTTCTTCAAACCTATTTGAAAAATAAAGTTCAGCAGCGGTTCGACCGTACCCAATTGGAATACCGAGTGATAGCTCTGAAACCCTCATCAATGAGGGAATACGAAATGATTGCAGGGTTACGTAAATTGTTTTTAATGAAGATGTTTACACGCCAACCGGTAATATTTTATTTCAAATCAATAAAGGTGAAATTTGTGGCTTTAACAGGCCAAACTTTAAGGCCATCTTCATTTTCGTTGTAGTGTAATTAGGCTGGGCTTTGAGTTTGGTAAAAATCGGCCGAGGTAAAATTTAGGGATGGACCGGGCTAATATGGTAGTTACCATCGTGTTCGGCACAGACTGGACATCGATATTTTGTACACGCGCTGACGCGCCTGGGTGGCTCCTCTGCCACGGGAATGGCGTATATGAGTAACGACAACATTCCTTCATTAGAGGCCGAATCCTGGTGTAATTTGACCTTGATGAATTGGGGCAATAATGCTAACATTCTAAAACACGATATTACGACAAAGCAGAAAGAAACTGGAGGCAGTTCATTGTCCATGGCATAAACGTCCCGTTTGCGCGAAGCGTCGTTTTTGCAGGTCAGTTCACTGCGCGAAGCTGAAGAAATAATGTTTTTGTGGTCGACTGAACCAACATCCGTTGAACCCAAATTCTTTTAAGACTGCTGTATGTAATTTATATTTATAGATGGTAGTCAATTGTTTTTGTTCGTTTTCGGTTACATTGTTGACTGTCGGAAATGTTTTTTTTTTGTCTCAACTGCTTTTCCGCTTTTTTTTTTTTTTTGCGCCAATCCTCTTTTTTTTTTTTTTTGATCACTTTTCGCCGTGGTATTGTTTCTCCTATGTTGTTCTATGCTGTACTGTACCCTGTACCAATGTATCTTTCCCACTCACCTCTTTAATGCTTTCGGGCCCTGAGGGTACATGAATAAATAAATAAATAAATAAAACCCGTTTTAAAACGCATTTGTCCGCAATGGAGAGGAAAGACTGCCAATACATCAGTGCAGTGCGGGCATTAGGCGGTGCTTTAGCCAAGTGTCTTAAGTAGCGACTATAAAAGTATAATCCTTAGAAAAACATGCAGTGAGGAAACCAAATCCGTGGCAACGTACATAAAGAGTCCCACAAAGACCCCTAAAGTACATACCACTAGGGCGCGAACAGACTAAGGAAAAAGACAATTTTCTGTTTACGACTGCTTCTAGCAGGACACGGTTTGCCGTTTTGAACTTGAAAAACTTTCGAACAAATTGTAGTGCAAAAAGGCGCTTAAGACTACTGCCACCATGCTCCAGCGGGATAAACCAATTGTCCCCATTCCTGCCGCACAAAGGTTGCAAAATGTCAGTGCATCGCCTTACTTCCTTCATTCTTTGCACAATGAAACATTTCCGGTACTCTAACTTTGCGGACGATAACATTGAGAAGTTGTCAGCCGATATGCATCTGTGCTCTTCACAATTAGCGTGGTGTGTCTGGTAAAAAACTGAGAATATGCAAATCAGGCTCATTTCAGAAGCATTGCAATAAAGTTCTATTAAAGCATGTTGTAGACACGACATAGTGTGTCAAAGAAATCACAGCTTAAACCATCTAGTGCAAAAGCCTGCTGACCGTCTGAATCTGAAATGACCGGTATGTGAGCCACAGTTACGGATTCTACTACCCGCGGATAGCGCACGAATCACAAGCAATGACTTGCGTGCCTGTAAAGGTCTTACGTCGGTATAGATTTTATACAAATCTTGTTGAAAAGAGCAGCATACTTTTTGTTATAAGCGCATGGCGACATGGTCGGTCATTAACAAACCTCAATGTTTGCTAAATAATCACGACTTGTTCTACGCTATTCAACTGAAAGTGGGTTTCATTGTTATGAGATCTAGATATGACTCTTACATTAATTCTACCCGTTTTATGGAGTTAATATATGTCACGCCTAAATTCACAAACATGAAGAAGCTTCATTTATATGATACGCGATGACGCTTCAAAAGTTATGTTCTTAGCCTCCTGCTTAAACAGATCCCATCTTTGAGAGAATGATAGATGTGCACGTGCCATGTGTCCTTCACGTAAGCGGTTACAGGCTTAGAGCGAGATAAAGAGGTTTGATCTGCCAGTAAAATTTATTATCAGTAATTCAGTTTAAGATCTCCCATCGTTTTAGTTGTGCACGCCGATTTAACCTTCCCATCTGAGTAAACACAATTCAGTGGTCACTAAAAATTAAAAGCCTGACCCTATAGACACACGCAGGCTAGTTGATATGCCTGCCGAAGAATAGATCCAATGAAGTGGAGCAATTGAAGGTGGTTGGAAATCAATAAAGTGAAGGCTATCACTTTGAATAGGGCCCTGTTAGTAAAGTTTCCTTCACAAAAAAAAAAGAGCGATGGTAATTAATTTTTGAGTGATGCGCCCACTTTTCTTAAGAAAGCACTCCCTAGTGAAAAACTCCTGTGAGTCACAATAACCTCATACAGATTTCTCATGCTAAACGCGTACTAAACTTGTACAATTCTCATATCATCTCATACAAGTATCATCCAGCTTATGAGAAATATATGAGATTGTATGAGGTTTGTATGAGTTT
Source organism: Amblyomma maculatum (assembly GCF_055883805.1). Taxonomy (NCBI): domain Eukaryota; kingdom Metazoa; phylum Arthropoda; class Arachnida; order Ixodida; family Ixodidae; genus Amblyomma; species Amblyomma maculatum. The sequence continues at coordinate 399,358,516 of NC_139344.1, forward strand.
AGTATGAGTTCAGTATGAGAAATCTGTATGAGTTTATTGCGACTCATACAGTTCTAAGAAAGCGATGCAG
>NC_139344.1:399358685-399423836 GCF_055883805.1 Amblyomma maculatum
ATACTTTATTTTCTGCTTGCGACTGCTTCTAGAAGGACACGGTTTGCCATTTTTAACTGGAAAAACTTTCGAACAAATTATAGGGCAAATAAGCGCTTAAAACGACTGTCACCATGCTCCGGCGGGATAAACCAATTGTCCCCATTCCTGCCAAACAAAGGCTACAAAATTTTAATGCATCGCCTTACTTCCTTCATTCCTTGCACAATAAAACACTTACAGTACTCTAACTTTGCGGATGATAACATTGAAGAGCTGTCAGCCGGTATGCATCTATCTGTGCTCCTCAGAATTAGCGTGGTGTGTAAGAAACGGAGAATATGCAAATTAGGCTCACGTCAGAAGCATTGCTATAAAATTTGATCGAAGCATGTTGTAGACAAGCCATAGTGTCTCACAAAAATTACAGCTTAAACCATCTAGTCCGAAAGACGTCTGACCGTCTGAGTCTGCAATGACCGGTTTGTGAGTCACAATTACGATCTCTACTACCCGCGGATAGCACAAGAAACACACGCAATGACTTGCGTGCCAGTAAAGGTCTTACGTCGATATGAAATTTATAAAAACATGTTGAAAAGAGCAGCATGCTTTTTAATTTAAGCGCACGGCGACAAGGTTGGTCATTAATGTAACTCATTGTTTGCTAAATAAGGCTTGCAACTGAAAGTGGGTCTTATTTGTTATGGGATCTAGATATGACCCTTGCATTAATTCCACCCGTTTTATACAGTTATGTTACGCCCTAATTCACGAACATGAATCAGCTTCATTTATATGATACGCAATAACGCTTCAAAAGTTATATTCTTAGCCTCCTGCTTAAACAGATCCCATCTTTGAGAGAATGATAGATGTGCACGTGCCACGTGTCCTTCACGTAAGCGTTTACAGGTTTGTAGCGAGATCAAGAGGTTTAATCTGCCAGTAAAGTTTAATATCAGTCATTCAGTTTACGATCTCCCACCTTAGGTGTGTACGCCGATTTTACCTTCCCATCTGAGCAAACACAATTCAGTGGTCACTAAAAATTAGAGGCGTAACCCAATAGACATTCAGGCTAGTCACTATGCCTGCCGAAGAATAGATTCAATGAAGTGTAGCAACCGAAGGTGGTTGGAAATCAATGAAGTGAATGCTATCACTTTCAATCGGGCCCTGTCAGTAAGGTTTCCTTTACAAAAAAAGAGCAATGGTAATTATTTTTTAGTGATGCGCTCAATTTTCTTAAAAAAGCACCATTCCCTCCATTAATTGCTGGCGGGCCGTTAAGCAATAACGTCACATTTATAATCTGAATGATTTGAGTGAAGGCCCCATGTTAACATAGAAGGAAATATATAGCATACAGAAAAGTGTAAAATGTAGACTCTGATGTTTATTTAATAAGATAGAAGGGGTGTGACGGTCGTTGGTTTTGTGGCTCTAAATAGTACTAACGCAATAGCGGTAAAAGCCCCGTTGTCACAAAAATCCGGCTACGGCGGCGTTTCGAGAGAACAATCACTAGCATGGCACCTCCATGTGGCAAGTGGCTGACGACAAGGCTGGCCACTGATTGGTCGGCGGTTACTGTGATTTCACGAAACCACTTGACATGCACGAATTGCAGGAGATCGAACTTGGGCAGCTACTTTGAGATGCAAGGCTGATATTAAATCGAAACCCTCGAAGTCTTAGGAGCATTTGATTTCGGGCTGAGCGTCGTATTCCTTTGCTGCGCACGCAATTTCGTACGGCTTAGCCAAGAGGTTCATCACATAATGAGGTAGCCTATGACTGTATGCTTCTGAGCATGCGCGAGATAATAGGTGCATCGCCCCCTCTCCTCCTTCTCAATTCTTCAACATGTGGCTTATTAATATGCGCTGAATTACACTGCGCATCGATGTTTTCTTACTTGGTCTCCATCGAAACTGTGCCACCGCAGAAGTCGAATGCTAACGGCCGGCCACCAATGCCAATGACCACCCACAGCGGGAGTAAAAACAAAATAAAGCGCTGTCAATGGCGGTCAACAACGTAAACAATGAAAACTAATTACCGTGCTCTTCCCCACAGATAAGCTAATAAAGAAAGCACCATCCAGTATGGTAAATAAATACGCAAGATAGTGAGTCATTATAAAAGCGATGCAGACAAGCATGAACATGCCTGCACGAACAGCAAGAGCGCCCGTGACGGCACTGCACTGCAGGAAGTCACTGCTCATTTCGACCACGTACGCACTTCTCGTGAAGGCGCGATAAAGCCGAAGAGAAGCGTTTGCCAGGGGAACATCTGTCGAGACACGCAACGAAGAAACAAAAAACGACGAATCAAGAATAAACCCGAAGACATTGGTTTACTCCAAGAACGCAGACATGGGCAGACGCCAGTGTGCCATGTGGCATGAAGACAAAGAAATGCAAGAGGAGCGTACGAAACGAAATACCGAGCAGAGGGCCTTGCTCCTTGAGGAAATTGTCTTCCTTTTCCGAACTTGGTTCGTGTGGGTGCCACTTTTTATTAGTTTATTTTTAGGAACAGTTTATTGTCGGTCCTTCTTGTCTTACAAGCAATCTGTGCCGCGGGATTGTTTCTGTTCCGGAGGTGTGAGAAAAGAAGTTCCTGTCGGTGTAACAAAGATAAAAATTTCAGCTCTCTGTATTCTTTATTTTTCTGCTCGCTTTAATAAAATGACTTACCTTATTTAGAATAAGCAATCAGGGAGAACAATAGGAGTGTTTGAAGCGTGACGTTGCTCTTTATCTTGAGCGCGGCTCTATGTTGTTAAGATAGGGACTTCTGATGCCTTTACACAATTATTCGGGCGATGAGCTGTCGGGCTTTTTTCTTATGAGTAAACGATAACGACGTTACAAGAGCTCCAGGGCGTTGGGTAAGACCAAAAGCAAATTGTACCAAAGAACGTAACAGCCTTAAGCAAACAAGAATAAATTACAAGTTGAAAGCATTCGTAAGAATGTAATATCTTTGGGGATCTTTCTCGGGTATTTTGTGACCTTGCTTTGCTTCTAGGAAGCGAAAAGCATGCTGCATTGCATTAGGGATAAAAATACGATACAGAACTTTTCACATAAGGTGATAATACAGCCTACTTTAAATTAACCCCTTTTATTCTGCCGTCCACATACGTACCCGCGAAATATCACCAGGTTCTTGGTCGTGCAGAAGAACTGAAGCTGTGCAATAATATGCAAAGATACTGCTCCCGTGCCTGTTGCGAGATGGCAGCAATATCTGATGTCATTTTAATTTTGTGTTTTAATTTCTTAACAGAATGTGGTTCATACTACCTGGAAAAAACGGTGGGTCCAAGAACACAAAGTTTTAAAATATATTTGTGTGTGTTGTAGCACGCTTTCAGAGCATTAGGTTTTTCTTTGTATTTATGCTATCCTGACATTTTGAATGGCTTTATGGTGTTGTAATACTCTAATTCAGCAAAAACAATTACCAAATGCAAACACCAACAAAACTTTCATACTCCTTGGAGAAGCAGCCCGAAGGAAGTGACAGGCTGGTCTGCATCTATGGTAATGCCTAGGCTTGTAAACTTAACGATTTGTTTTTCAGACGCGGATCCCTGAACGTATCGTGCACTTGACCTCAAGGGGCGTTCCACAAGATCTTTGAGGCATTCCGGGATTGGTCAGACGTCTATATTTCTACCTATAGGTTCACTAGCGATCATACTTTCGTGTTTCTGTTTGGCGTTAAGCTTGACGCCAAAAAAAAAAAAAAAGCCACGGGAGAAAGTTTTGTTAGCATTTCCCACCACATTCAATGATAATTTTTTAAAGCATGCTTGCAAGAATGGATGGAAGCAAATGAACCCTCTGTATAGTTCTCCACAATCAACAACACTTTTGTTTTTTAAAATGGTTACAATTGAAATGTTAGACTGAAACCAAAAAGATAAATTATGACTCTCTGCTGTCCCGCTATAAAATATCAGGAGTTGCTCGCACCATCGTGCAGTTTGTCGGGTGATCGAACAGGACCTCATGCAATCTTTTCTTTATGGCACCTTTGGGCGGCGTTTGCTGGTCTTCTGAGAATGTCCCCTGTACAACAATATGTCTTCAAAACTCCTCAGTCTAGGCAATAATTGTCATAGGAACAGATACATGAAACTTTCTCATGACAACCGTGTCTCTCATTGGGGGAAGGGCTTTTTAACTCAAACCTGGTACGTTAACCTAGCAGGCCTATGACAGTGTTGTTCACCTTGAACGGCTGATGAGCCGACAGAAGAATGTTTGGAGTAGCCATTACTGCAGTAATGGGTGCGGTAGGCGTTAGAATGCATATTAGAATGCTCACTAGCTCTTCTTCAGGCCAACAAGTATTAGGGTGGGCGAATAAAAATAAGAAAAAAATAATTGTTCCCGGTCTTCTTTCGAAGTTATTCCACTTATAATTTGACCTCGTATGAGAACCACTTGTCTAACAATCTATTGCGCGAGATGTAGCATATCTCACGCAATAGTGTAAAATCTATGTAAATTGTGACGTATAAATTTGAGAGAATAAAAACGCGCGTTACAAAACGCTTTCAGTCCCCTCATTCAAGAGTGCAGTTTTTTTGGCGTTTGTCTTGAACGGGGTTTGGTTAACTGAATTACATTTAGTATGCAAAAGGCAACAAGAGCATCCTATGTTATTGGAGTACTGATTAATTGCACAGCGCTTTCAGGGCGAGTGGCATAGCTCCAATTAGCGAAGTTAGCGACAAATTAGATGTTCTCTTCTCCTTATCGTTCGTATTCTGAATAAGGATCTTGCGTGCCGCCATACAAGCTTACCTTATTCGTCATTCTTTTTATTAGAATGTTTTCCTGTGCCTTTTTGTCTGAAAGACTCAAAGCGCGACCTATCCAGAGGTCTTTTGCCCTGGCAATGGTATGGTATTTTGTTCTCTTCAAAGATTTTCTAGGCAGCGTCTTATTCTCTTTTTTGCAGCTAATTTTATCAACACCTACTTTCTCGTTTAAAGCATATAGGTTTAAAAGACCTATGTGTTCCTTGAGTGCAGTTGCTCTTGGCGTCTTTGAAGTGGGCTGCCGCTTTTGGGGGTGCACTCTGATGGATGACATCAAAGAAGCTCTGAAGATGTCAGCACACTTCTTCAAGCTTGGGTTGTCTCTAAGTTCTCGATACTAGTGCATTTTTTTCCTCTCACGAGAAATGTACACTATTCGAGTCTTAACGGGCGACGGAGACATCAATAATTTTGATGCTCTTAAAGTCAAGTGTATCTAATACAGAATAAACTTAGCAGCTCCTTGCCAACATTTTTTTAGTGTTACAGTGTGTTTTATAGGGTAGTGCTGATTCGTAATTTGGCTTCTCTTTGGGCGCTACCCTTGTGGATAATACTAAATAACAATCTTTTCTCTCATGGGATTTTCTGAAAAAAACTGGACGTCTAAACTCAATAAATGTATAACCGCAACGTTTCTGTTTATTTTCCTCTTTCCTCTTTCAAGAGGCTATGAACTCGAGGGTGGCTCTAGTTGATAGTCTTGCGTTTTAGTGCAATAATCCTGGAAAAAAACTTCGTCCTTATTAAAAAGTGCACCATTTTGTGCCAATTATAAATTTTTTTGACAACGTAAAATGCTCTGGAAGCTTAGAATCAGCCAGACAGAAAATATGCCTTGATTTCTTTTTTGATTCTTAACATTGATATACAACCCAATGCAAGATGTCTTTCTTGAGAGAATAAAGCAAAAATCGAGCACAGAGCGCGCAGATTACTGATTTCTAAATATTCTAAATTCAGTTTTATTCAGTATAGTCATTGTTAAACTGGCCTCCACCCTGGTAGCACAACAAACCAAGCAACAGCAATTCCGGATAGTACGCATAAGCTATAACCACAACCAAGCTGCTTCGCTGAAATATTTACTATAGGAACTTCAATCTCGTAAAACGTTATATTTAGTGGGAGCGTTCTAAGAAAATGCTTTGAAATTTTCTTGTATTGGTTTAAAGCTTTGCTGCCGCACTTTTCTTGTGTTCGCTCTTGAGCTTTTCGTCTCGCACTGCTGATGCTCAAAGAGCACACAGGACGAAATAAGTTAGTACCATCCGGAGGCTGTAACCAGAGATGGAATACTGTTAGAATGCGAGAAAAATCTCCCTCCGAAAGAAAAATGACTTCGAGCCTTGCATTTTATTGCTTGCTATCTAAATCTTGCACAACATTGCAGATTCGCGACATGAATGATGTATGAGCACAGAGCGCTTCAAGCGCAAACATGAAGCGTCAAACGCAAGGCTCTATGAGATCGTTTCACTGCAGATGTCTCCGCGTTAGCACCATACCAATCCAGAGCGGATAGGTTTTTATTTGCAGTGCCACAGCACCAAAGTCTTCCATATGAAGAAAATCTTTGGTTGCTGTTGTCGGCGTTGTGAGAAAAAAAATCACTGCGCATGCCTAAGGAAAGTTGTAGTCGGCAGATGACATGGCCGGGAACAGACTCGTCGTCGGGACGGGTGACGTCAAGAGGCCATATCAGGGGACCTAGATGGCAGGGGTTAGCAGGAGTTCAGCGGACGACAACGGAAATCAGAAGCCCTTCAATCCGAGCCAGAAACGCCACAGCTAAAGCAAGCACTCCCAATCGTATGTCTTTATTAACGTGGAACGTTGTATATATGCCAGCCGAACTTTCATTAAATGTGGTGTATTACAGCTGTTGGCTGATGCGTAGGTGAGTGTTAACAAAGGCATAAATTATTGGATTAGAGAATAAGCTAGTAGCACAGTGCATGTGCGCAACGAGGATCGAGGAACTGGAGACAGCAGCAAATAATGTTGTCGCTGCATACCAATAAAGTCGAAGCTTTAGTGTCCGCCGAATCCATATCTTTCCTAGTTTCGTAGTGTTTATCAGGTCTCAATAATTCAATGAGTCCTCGCGTTATGATTGTATCATCCAAAGCTTCGACATCCAATTTTAATTTCGCAGCACTTGCTCTTTCCCTTCAGCAAAACTGTGGTATGGCGGCTTAGTTTGGTCTGTAGGGTTTAGCCCCGAAGTTACTCAGGCTATGGGAGACGGTTACAGTGCTATGAGCTTCGGTTATATTTAACCTTTTATTTATCCAAGGATAGAATGTTCCAGCCAGCTGAAGACAGTTTGTAAGACTAAAGCAACTAGCGTACGGTGTCCTTTCCTTGACTTTAAAACGGCCATCAAGCACAGTGTGTAGAAGAAATCAATGTATTTTGCCGAAGAAATTACTTTTCCCACGTGTCAGTAACTCATACAGCCTGTCAGTAATTCGACAATAAATTTCATTTCACTCAATCGAGCTTATGGCGTCAAAATGAATGTCAATAAATGTCATCCGTTCATATTCAAACGCTTACTGTCTGACTCTATCACCTGCACAGCCTTTTCATTCTAAAGATGTTTTCCTAGTATAAATGTACGCTGCTCTGCTTGCACACTGCCCTCTCATAATGGGATCATTAGGAAGCGGATCACGAACGCGTCGTGAGCAACACTCAGTTCACGTCGTCCCTTCGGCGCCACCTTTCGCCCTTATGGAGGCGCTGCGTCCGGGTATTACAAAAATGCTGGTCACATCGAATTAAAATTTTAATCTGCGTCTGTATAAGCTTTTAATCCAGGATTGAGCACGACAGGCACAATAAATGTTGAGGCAATATTGCCACGTGGTACTGACAATGCCACAGGCGAGGAACAAAGAGGCTGGTGCTGCACTGAAAGAAACTCCTTATTCAGCTGGCTCGCGTCCGCAAAAGAATAAGCAAAACTTTTGGTGCTGGAAATAGCAACCACGCTCATTAGCCGTCGAACTATGAATTCTCGTTGCATTCGGCAGTGCTCAATTTAACGTTGGCGCGGAAATATCTTGGTAAACTAGCCAAGGCGGGATACTGGGAAAGTCCGGAATAACACAGAAATAGCTGTGCTTGCCTGCAATCATTCCAGGCTAATCTCGGCGCATCCCGCGCTAGTAAGAAAGCGATAAAGGAGCTTTTCGCGATAAGAAGCACGAACAAACAAATAGCACTAACTCGTTCCGTGCGCCAAATAAAAACCACAAGACCGCACACCGGCGGCTGTTAAAAAACAAAGGTTTTTATGATACACGGCAGTAGATCAATTTAAAAAAACAATCCGTTGCAAAATTTGCAGCAACCGTCATTGGCATTGTATTTCCTCTGTTCACACTCTGACGCCTGCGAGCCCCATTTTCACGAAATCATCAGTTACAGCTTCCTCATTCCTGCACAACCTGCAATGACAAATATGGATGAAAGAATGGTTTGTACCTTTTATCCACACGCGTCTCCTCATTTCAGGACGAGTTTGGGAAGGAGAAATTCCTCTACTGTTCTCGCACACGCCTTCACTCTCTGATCGCTGACCAGGGTCTTCTTTATTTATTGTCAATTTTACCTTGTTTACGTTTCTCTTTTAGAATAGTGTATTAAGAAAAAATTATACTCATTATCATCGGACCCAAGCGCCGCCATCCGGCTTTTGCACAAGATTCGAACTTAAGGAAAATTTGTTTTTTAACCATATGGCTGCGCCAGGGTGGGTGGTAATTTTTAATTGCACCCTCATAACAAATTCACTGCACCTTGCGCAGTTCTCCTGAACACATTGCATTTTCGCAATTCTCGCTTCTAGCTGGAAAATTTTCGGGCTCGTCCTGCCCCTCGCTACCTTTCCTCGTTAGTGTCATTGAAAGTGTGACTGCCTTTGACAGGAGGTGGCCCGAAGTTCGGACAAGGTTAAGTTTCTTATCAGCGGCGAAGGACCTGTAAATTCTGTGTAGATTTTTCTTGTCGCGATATGAGTTTGCTTTGGTGGCTCGTAAGAAGTAATAGTTCCCATAATAAAACCATGCTCCACCTGGAGGGCTTCTCTGAAAACATGTCCGACTTGCTTAGCACTGTCCAGCCACTAGCGTCAATACGTTTTTACGTTGGCAAATATTTGTCTGCGTTTACAGCATAAGCCGTTATACGGAGCAACTCATAATCGTCGCGCGGATGAAGTCCGTATAAGGAAACCTGTCGAAGCAGCCAGGAGTTAAAGATAGGAGCTGAGATGGACGGGCTGCGAGAGGAAAAACTTTGGCTCTGTGTGCTATCTCGCTGATATGAAACTTTGGTTCTGCCCACGACGCCATTGTTTTCGCAGAAACCGCAACTCATCCGCAATATACCTGGCAGGAATAAGTGCGCCACCGAGCAGCCTGAAGCCTCGAAAGTTGTGATGCTGCATGATGAAGAAAGGAGGAGAAATGAGGTCTTGAGCTCTACGTAGTAATAGAACTGGATTTTTTGATCTTGCGGTCATGATGGAAGTTGAGGTCCACGACCTAAAGCTCGGCGTGAACAAGTGAGCGCAATGCCGGGCTCGCACAGCTACGCTGTATGGCTCGCCCTCGTTCGCCACAACGTTGATGTCCTGCTCAGAAGCAGGCAGCTCGCTCAACAAGCACTGCTGAAAATTGTCCCTCAAAAACGCATGCTGTCCTCGAACTTGGAAAGTTTTGCCTACCCGATTCGCTGTTTGCTTTCGTTCTCCATCTCCAAGACACGCGGAGAAAGATGCTGCCTCGGAGATGGCAGGCGGCCAGAAACCAGTCCTTCTAGAAGTCATACCTGGTGTGCGAGAGCCGCCAGTGTACGCCAGAATAAAGCCTATATATTCGCACACACATACACGCTACAAGCCCTTACACGCATGTCAGCAGGAACGACTAAAGAATAAAAATTATAATAAACTGAGAAAATTAAAACAACATAGTGTTCAGAACAATAAGGAATTAAAAAATCACGTTATCATGTCATAATTTAATTATCACGGGTTCACCGAATTTTTCCGCGAATGGCTGTAGGTCAGCTTCAATGTTTTAAATACTTGCTCATCATAATGTCTGCTCCCAAACCTTATTTTGCCATGTCAGCGTATGTAAAGGTCAGAGGCTAAGGCGGCAACTAATTACACTTAAAGAGCCCCTTTGACAAAAGGTTGATAATATTTTGGTGCAGAAATGCGTTTAACGGCTAAATTATTTCTCCGAAGCAACCTTTGAAGCCGACAGCAAAGGGTGCTTCAAAGAGAAGCATATATTTCCTATCGTTTGGCAATCTCACTCGGGGCGCCTCAAAGATCAGTATTAGGACAAATTCATGAACTGCATACAAGATGGTGATAACGTTATATATGCCGATGACACAGCTACACTGATTTTCAGCAAATAATTTTTTCATGTAATAGAAAGTACTTATAAAGAACTAAGGAAAAGTATAGCCAACTGGTTGTGTTAACATATTCACGTTAAACTGCAGCAAAACAAATGAAGTATTTCTTGTTTCATATACAAGAAGGAAAAATAATTGTTCTATGACTTTAAGCACTGATAACAAAGCAATAGCTAAACTACAATTATACCTATACCTTGGCATCACTCTCGACTCATCATTATAATTCAAGGAGCATATCAGTAACGTTAGCAAGGGACTTAGTCACGCATGTTTCTTGCCAATCGCGTCAGCATTTTCCTCCAAAAACATTAAAAATTATATAATCGCAATTTTTTCCTGCTATCTTACATACCGTGTCGACTAATGGGGCTATATTTATTCTTTCTGTGTGGAATCTATAATCACTTTGGAGAAACGGGATTTGCGAAATTTAAAAATTTTCAAGCTACTGAGAACACACAGCACCCCTTTTTCACAAACTTCAGAATATGCCATTCACAGTGGCACAAGATTACAAAACAACTCGTCCTGTGCATACAGTTTTGTCGGATAACAACCCTATTCTCTTATTTTTTTTATATATTCCTAAAGACACATACATAAAGCGAGGACTACAGTTTTATATTCGGATCATTCACAACTTAAACAGGCGAAGATTGTAGCATACATTGCCACAAAGATAGAGAAAACTCTTCCATTAACAATCAAAAGAAACCACGATATCTCTCGCTCATCTGAAGACCTCATTAAAAAGAAAGTAATTCTCTTGATGATGTGTAGTACTATTATAAGCTTGTTTCCCATTACTGTTGTTACACTAGGATCTTGTTAAACCTGGTTCCTGTTGACATACTACTTGTTTACTATTTTAATCAGTCTATATATATTCTGTGATATTGATGTTTTCTTTCTTTCATTGGTCACTTGTCGCATGATGTGTTCCTCAATTGCACGATATTTTTACTGTGCAAATCCTAATGAATTATGTTACTCTTGCCTAGACACGCTTTTCTTGCATTAATTGAACGAACCCAAACTGGCAGCTTCCTGAGGGCCCAGATGCTTTTCTCACCCGCGTTTGTAAGAATTTTTTCTACGCAAACAAATAGAACTGAATAGATATTTCTACTACCATTCTTCCTCACGGTTTCCTTCAACGTTTACGTCACTCGTCGACCGCCAATTGTGTTGCTAAGATGCTATTACCTCACATACTGGCGTTCGTTATCGGCGGAATCTTCCAGGAGTGCTAAGACTGTGATCGCTTTCGGAAACGACGGGAAAGGTGGCAACGGAACATGGGTGAGCACGCATTAATCCCTGCAGTGGAATAATCTAGTCGTATCACGGATTACACCGCTAACTGTTCGGAATCGATGCTCTAAGCATTCGTAAAAACACTCAATGGACAAGCTGCAAAGTGTTCAGAAACATACAACCCTTTGCGCTAAGAATTTTTTTATGAGGCTTTTTTAGTACATTTGTGGCTGCAATGCTATCTTCTGCGCTCTTCGTTTTTTCTTCTAAATTGTAAAGGAGTAAGTTTCAGAAACGAGCACCACAACAATAAATGCCCTCGACATTTCGCAACAGACCGATAAAGACAAAGCCTCTATATAAGTCAACTTGATATTGTCAACTGCCCTCAGAGCAGACCACAATGAGAGCGGAAAGACGAAGGACAATGCAGAACAGAGGTGCTGGGGTTTAACTGTACTTTTTCCTCAATTGATATGTTCCTTAGTATGTGTTAAGAGCGCCGAGAGTTTAAAGAAGGTTCTGTTGAGGAGTGGAAAGGAGACATGCGGCATGTCTGAAGCTTCCTCGCGGCCTAGGTTAATGAAAACTCGTTAGCGTAGAGGATTGAGAATGGAATGACTGTTCTCTTCATCAGAATGAATATACATGAAGAGGTGAGAAACTATGTGCTTGAATGTTTGTTTCCAAGAAATGCAATAAAAGTGATATGCCAATGGCGACAAGAGGTCATCAAAATAAAGTGGAAAGCTTACTGCAATGTGCATGACCAGAGTAAAGCGCCACCATACGAAGAAATGAAATTTGGAAGGAACCAGGCTATATATAGAGACAGAAATGCTTCCATAGCCAGCGCGCAGCTGCGAAATGTCACCCATCCGAAGAAATGCCAAATATACGTTTCTGTGAGTTCCGAGCTTTTTTGTGGCATCCTCCGATTTGCAGCACACAGGAACTGAAATTTGTTCATTTTCATAGAGCACTTCCGTTCGGAATCAGTCGTACGTCGTGTGTGTGTGGCTTGACTGTGTACGCTGCGAAAACGAAGTCCGGCGCATTTCAGCGAAGCGGCCATAAAAAGAGAACGGTGTGCAATGTGGTGTATCCGATTGGAAACCACAGGGGCCCCATCTGGGAAACGACTCTCAGTTCGCTTTGCGATTTCTTCCTTCTGCGGCTGCCAACCGGATTGCAATTCCTGACAAACCAACTTCGGTGTACTGGTTGCGACGCCCGCCGCTACCAGCCAACAAGTTAGAAAACCGGCCAAAGTGCCCTACGACAGCTTCGGTTTTTATTTCTTGGCGTGGACTTCCCTGTTGCTACTTCGTGTTTACACTTACTCGTGCCTTTAAAAAAATGAATATAAAGGTAAAACATTTGATCTGTTTGTTACCCTGGTGACGACTAATGATATGCTATTTATTTTGTTTTTGTTTTTTATTTGAGAGAAAGTGAACTACAAAAGTTTGGATGGCTACGAAAGTAGCCGGTATATTGGGTTTGATGGCTGAAACGAAATATTCTTCTGTTCGTGTAGTAGAACGCAGAGCGTAGGAATTACTTGGGCCTGTTACTTATGCTGAGCAGAACTCTAGCATCCAAAAAAGGAAAAGTCAAGGCGGGGTCACCAGAAGATTTGGTGCAGGGGAGAAACTCTGAGTGCGTCTAACGATGTTGTAGCGCTTACAACAACGTGCAATAACGCTCCCGTTTTTTTTTCTCGATTCGCTTAAACAAGCGTAATACCTAGGAGCATATAGGAAGCACAGAATTAACCTGAGTTGGCTTCATCACTTGCACGCAAAGAAGCAGCTAGTCCAGAAAACCTCTGCGGAATGAAGGCCGTTCAGCCGGGTGCCGTTGTATTCGGCCGGTTGCACGGCATCAGAGAGGGCTGCAACGCCCTGCGAGTTTGTAGGATATTGCGTGCAGGTAATTACTCTCCAGAGCGCAGACCTCGCTCGTCAGAGCCGCGCGCAAGATGGCGGCGCGCGTCGAGGCTTAACTACACGCAAATCTTTCAGAGTCAGGAACACGGTAATCCCTTTCCGCCTGCTATCCGTTCCTGTGCACAAGCAACAAGGGGAGGAATGGAGTTCTAAACGTCTGCCTAGCAGATGTGAAAGTTTGGTGTCGCTTCGTTCGTAATTAGGCGTAGTTTGTAGGCAACAAGTGGTGATTTAGTTTCGACGCTGGCTGTGCAATTAATCCGCGCGGTAAATTATGCTGCTCGCTGGAAGCGTCCGTAAATGCCTGCGGCCCCTTTAGAACCCAAACAGACGTGACGTTTATGCAAATAGCTAATTCTTGTTTAGTTCATTGAGGAATGTGTGTTTTTCGTTTGGCCTTCGGATGTTACGTGTAGGCTCCGCTTTGTGAGAACACAGTGAAAAAATGTTGATCGTCGATTTAAGCGAATTGAAGACGTGAAGGTGTTTGTGTTTCTGCAAGTTGGTAGCTGCTTGCAGTCGGCCTCTGTGAGACTATAGCGACTGTCGGCCGATAGGAAAACTAAGCGTCATTAACAAATCGTCAAGATATCAATAGTGGTTTAAATCTCGTTAGACTTATTTATTTGCCTTTCACTAGAAGCAAATGGTTTTTCACAGAGATCAATATGTCAATTTGTTTAACGGTTCTTTATATCAGAAACGTAATATAAGAAGAACTTTAAACTCTTATCTATTAGAGAAAGGTTCGTAAGCGAAAGACAACAGCCAAACCTTGCTTGAGCTGCTGAGCCGTAACAAGAAAATTGAAACCACTTCTTTTTTAAATATTCAAGTCTTCCTTTTGTGTGAAGAATGCCACCTTTTGATAGACCAAGTATCTTCTTGCCTTCTGCGCGATTCATATAAAAAGAAAAAAAACCTTTATTTTTTATTGTCCTTTTCTACGAAAGCATCTGCCAACCACGGCGGCCGCAACAATGTTTTAATAAACGGGATTCACAGCAAACATTCATGCATATTGACGTTCTGGTAAAGCTATGGAAATGCTACGCGGAGAACTCAACAAAATGTCACCCACTGGCTCGTCGAAAAAAAAAACTGTAGCAACGAACCAACCTTCGTACTAGACGCAACTTGTCTGTACTTGAAGAAGCGCACCACATCAGGCTCCACTGTTTCAAGATAGGCTGTGATAAAACTGTGATAATCTATGCTGTGATAATAATTACGGCATGTGATAAAAAACATGCGTCTAAACTGGCTCTCGCTTTCTTGCGCCTTACACTGCTTCGCCAGATTCTGTCAGCTCCAGAGGAACAGGGCGGTTTTCTATTTTTCAAATAACCCCGACTGAATGTTTAACGTTTTCGTTTCAAAATACTATTCTGAGTAAACAGTGGAAAGCCAGATATAAGCGGGCCAGAGTCCAAAGTGATGCCGCAAACAACGCTCCGAATTCTCGCCCGGGGCGTTTTTCATTTCGTGAAACGCGATGGCAGGAAAAAAGTACCTAAAACAAGAACGCTGCGGCAACCAGCACAAAGACGTGCCACCATCCCGAGTGCACAACAGATTCAGCTTTCCACTTTTTCTTTCTGCCTGTTACTGTTCAAACCTAGAGGTCATTCACATTTTCAGTGTGGAGTTTTCGAATGGCTTGCTTTTAGCCATGCTTCATAGGAGAGGGCAAAGTTTATGATGTGCAAGAACATAACATTTCTTTTCCGAATAGCCCTGACGAGGGAAAGAGCAAACAAGCATCTTTGAACGCTCTTATCGCTCATGGGATCAAAAATATTGAACTTGGTCTGTTTGTCCTGGCAAAATAACGCAATGAGTTATTGTATGGTTCTTTCTTTTCGACCGCACATTGCCACGTCGCACTCGCTTCTATTCCCGATGCCTATGCGGTGAACAGTAGCAACAGGTTTTCCATTTCTAACGGGTTATTAGTCCGCAGTTTGGAAAATCCGTCTCAACACATACCACCTTGAAAGACAAAATACCATAAAACAAGGGAGCGCAATGTAATTCTTATACAGTCGCAGAGCTATTCTGTTCACCTTGTAATGAAGAGGCCCAATCGGTGTAACAACATGCGTCTAAACATCGCCCAAAAAATATCACAACGACAAAACAGCACAAAAAAAAAAGAATCAGCATGGCAACAAAGCAGCACCCGTAAAAAACAACACGCAGCAAAACAGCATACCGGAGAAATAGTGCAGCAAAAAGACAGCGCATGGACAGAACAGCACAGCGAAAAAGCAGCGCAGGGAAAGAACTGCAAGGCGAAAAAACAGCGCCACGCAATATGGTGCAGCAGTGTGGGAGGTGTGAATTATCGTTGGTCATAACCGCGAAGGGCCAGAGACAGCGCCCTCTACAGCAAAGTTTTGAGTTATATATCGTTGCTTTTGTTGATTAATTAAGGAAACAAGGTTGTGATTTAATGCTATCACCGAACAGAAAGCTTGGAGAGTGCGAACTGCTATGTAAACTGCGAAAGGAACAGGGTCGTGCTTCAACGTCTGAATAGGCCGGAAATATCGGCGAATTCGACGCTGCTTGAGACGCGGCGAAGGCATATAGTGGCCAATAAAAAAAAAAAAACTGCGACGATATAGTGTTCTAATGGAGTGGCCAGCGAAGCTGATGTACTGACGTCTGCCTTTTTTCGAAATCCGGTCGCACACGCAGTTTTTTCGCATTTAATTTCGCGAAAAAAAAAAATTCGCTTTTAATAAGCAATTGCGGTCGCGCGTGTTCCGGTGCGCCTAAAACGGTGAAAACGGTAGCCTTTGGACGAGGACAACATCTTTTAACATTGGTGCACCGGCGATCACACATAGAAAAATCTGTTGCGTGAAAAAGAATTTCTTCGTAGCCACCGTGTGTCTCAATCGCTTCGCCTACCTCAGTGCCGAAGAAGCTCTGCGGATGGCGATTATTTACAGGCGATGCCAGTGTCGATGTAACGGACTTGCGCTTGGCGTCTGCAGGTGTATCCGGCTTGCTGTAAAGAAACGGTTGATGCGCGGGAAAGACAGTGTCCGACAAACGGTTGATAGCCTTTCGATGAGGACATGTCGTTTAACGCTAGTGCTTCGGCGGTCACACACAGGAAACTCTGTTGCATGAAAAAGAATTTCTTGGTAAGCGTCATTGTTCTTAAGCGCTTCGCCGAGCACACTGGCAAAGAAGCACTGCGGAGGGCGATTTATAGGTGATGCCAATGTCTACATAACGGACATACGCTGGGTGGCTACAGGTGTATCCGGTTTGCTGCCCAGGAACGCAGGATGTGCCGGAAAGACAGTGTCCGAGGTACGGTTGATAGCCTTTGGAAGAGGAGAGGTGTCGTTTAACTTTCATGCACCGGCAATCGCACACAGGAAAACCGGTTACATGAAAAAGAATTTCTTGGTAAGCGCCATGATTCCATTCGCTTCGCTGTGCTCGTATCATTCTAATTTTCATAATGCGGGCGCTGAATTGTGCGTGTACTTGAAACTGCAAAGACCATTTGATGGTTTGAACTTTAATATTAAAAGTATAAAATTTTCGCACGCCAACGCCTTCGCTATGAAAGCCACGATGGAGCAGTCTGCTTTAGCCGGCTGAAATAAGCATTTATGCTATCCTGTAACCTAGAGGCATCATTACGTTCTCGATTAAAATCTTACATTTACATTTACATTCGCGCCTTGTAAACACCCTACTTGGGCTTTGCGCCGAGATGGTGGTACTGACATTAATAGAAGTAACAGTAGTTGGTGCGTCCGGAGGGTTAATGCTATTAAAGTATTCTAATGACAATGCTAATGATAGCAACCATTCTTTGTATAAAATCAGATGAAGTAGAGTATAGTTGTACTGCAAACAATTACCGCAGGAAAGAGAACAGATTAGTACTTTGATAGGAAACATCCATAGCATGCCAAAGGATATCAGAGGTGCATTCGATCAAATTTTCAGCGGGTAGCCTAAGGCGGAGACTCGCGCGAGGTCGATAAGTGAAGAGAAAAAAGCGCATCTCTCGCATCGCCTTCATTACCTTCCTAACAACGTGTGCTGTGGACGGCACGAAAAGATACAGCAAGTTAAGAAGAGCGATGTAGATAAAATCAATACGCAGAAAATTATGCCCGCAGGGAAACGTCGGAAGAGGCGACGTGTTCCTCATATTGGCATCTCACCCGCATCTAAACACAGGAAAAAGAAAAATGGTAATTGTGGCTGCGTGCTGCATGCCGTGATGCACTGAGCTGTCGGCGCAACATGCAGAAATAGTGCTAGAAAGTATTCAATATTGCGGGCACACCCTCCGCACTGACATAGCCGTGGACGCTTGGCAGGTTGGTTAAGAAGCGAAGTTAATTGCCCGGCAGCACCGTATATTGGTGCCTGCTGCATACATCAATTCTCGTCAAACAAGAAAGCAATATTTACCTAGGAATTGTTCCACAGGCGTCCGCTTTCCAGAGCTTTCCTATCTTTTTTTTATTTTTTGAAAGCAAGCTCACGCGAGCAACAAAATTTTAGATACATTTCACCTTCGATGTAATCTTAGCGCTTACCATTTGGCTAGCAATCCTGTCTGTACTCTTGTCCGGTCGTCACTTCGTGCTTGTTTGTTGTTTTTTCTTGCTCTTTGCTTTCAATGTGGCGATCAACGAACACATCCAAACATTTTCCCTTCTCATGTACTCTCTATAAGTACTGTGACTGTAATCGACGACTGCTCGCAGTGGGCATAGCACGTCATGTACCTTGCAATAATTTTTCTTAAAGGCTCTGAGCGAAATACAAACGGTAATTAATTTCGAAGATTTTCAACAATACAATAGCAAGGAGTACAATTATGGTGCTGCTTGTGAAAATAGAACACTCAGAAAAGTTAAACGGTAACTTTCAATATTTTTTTTCCTTCACTCAGCGGGCCTCGCAAAAGTAAAAGCTGTGTTGACAGAAAGTTGACTTCAAGGTATCATATTCGGATCGTGGGAGCTCCGTGAGCGAGGAACTTCTCAACTTGGTTGCTGGGTATAGAATAGGATTTATTTAACTTTTTAAATAGGGGCAAAGAGAGACACGCGAGCACCTGTGAAGCATGGCTTCTAGTGCCTAGGTCGCGCGCATGGTTCGAAGAACGGTAGCCTACCATGGAGCCGCCCGTCTCGGGTTTTGTTAGTCAGCGCGGACCTCCGAGATTGGCAATGCTCGCGTCTGGACTTTGAGTGAACTTTTGCTTTCCTCTTCAGATATTTGGATATTTCTTCGCGATATCTTCCATGATATTGAATACCTTCCAGATATTTTACTAAAGAAAGCATTTCTCAACACATTCTCTAGCTAGCGAAGCCTTGAATTCAGCGGAGGCTTTTTGTCTGTGTTGCTGTTGTCCGATTTGTTTTCTTTAAGCATCACAACAGCTAATGGAACGCGAATACTCGTTTCCCTGCACCCCGAGGACGTCACGCGTGGCGTCACATGTCGCTTAACATAATCCTATTTGGCTACGTTACACTTTGCTTAAATGCACAAGAGGTGCGCAAGTGTTGGCGCGTAACGCATAAAAAAAAAAAAATGAGGAGGGTTCAGCCCTGCTGAACCGAATGTGGAGCGAACGTATTAGCTGCGGGTGGCCGAGCGTTGCATAGAGCCCAACTAGCATTGCATTCTTCTTCTCCTTCTCCTCCTTCTTCCTCTTCTTTGTCTTCGTCGTCTTCCGCTGCGCCACGGTGCCACGGTACCACGCCGACGGCTTGAAAACCTAGCGCAGTGTAGCTTTCGCTACAGTAAGTGGCATCCGGCATGAGCTGCTAAGTTTTCTTTATTGCCGATATTTATTGCCTCAGGGCATGTATTGCGAAAGGAGGAGGTATTGGCTAAAACAATGTTGACTGATTTATTGAAGTTGACGAGTTGGCGGCAGTGTAACAACTGCGTCTAAGAAAAATAGGAAGTAGTATTGTTTGTTGAAAGATTCGCTACCGTCATTCGTTGGAGCCTTGTAGACATCAGAGCTATGAAGTCCTATAGCAAGAGGTGAATGTCGGCTTAAGTAACTTCGGATTTACTCTTTGCACACACAGGTCGAGGAAAGAGATCTGGATTCTGAGGCCACTTCAAGGTCACGGCAGAGTGAGGACAGCCAGAACCCTGGTCCTCCGGGGCACAACCTTGTTTGTACGAGTACAGCACACGGAGGAGTACGGGCATGTATGCATGGCCAAAGGTGTTCTTTTCTTAATAAAAAGGAGGTAAGGTTGTGCAAAATACAGAGCCCGGGCATTAATGAGTCCGCGTTCAGGGGGCAGGTTCCAAATTTACACAGCTTGAGTGTTCAGTAGCTCGCTTGGGATCCACTGAATACGTATTGGCGGCGACATGCAGCAGCGAAGTACGAGATGTCCTGTGATATCACTGGCCAGTGGTTGACACGTATTTCGAACGCTGTCTTTAAGCCGTGCATTGCGATCTTTTCTAAAGAACACTTTCATAATTTCAGTCTTGAAGAAGAATCTGCACTACGGACAGCAATTCGAGCCTTCAGCGTCAGTGTCGGTGGGTGCCTGAATGAGCGCAATCTAGGGCCTCTCTTTTCTTGTGGGAAGGTGACACTAATTAGAATCAGCCTTCCATGACAATTGAATTCCCGTTACCGGTATGCCAAGGGCAGCGACCAACTCGGGTCGCTCCTTTCCCATGGGAGGGTGATATCAGAATCAGCCTTGGCAGAACCGTTTGCATTCACGTTACCACTACGACCCGCAGGCACACCCATACGGCTTGGTTGAAGCGTGACTTTATATGTGGGCTGGTAGCTTACGCTCTCGCGTCATACTCCTAAAGGACGAGCTTAAGTGTCCTCAACGATAGCTCCCTACGCTCCCAGCGCGGGATAGAGGAATAATGTAGCATGAAAAAGAAACTTCAGCTTCCATCCATATTTAACCAAAGCTAACGCACAGCAATTTTTTTTCTGTACAACATATTTAGATTGCAAACAAGAATTAAATTTTCATAAGGAAAATAAAACCGCAGCAGGCACAGGACGGAGGGTGGAAACAACACAGGGCGGTTGCCTCCAACCGCCCTTTGTTGTCTCCACCCTCCGTTCTGTGCCTGCTGCGGTTTTATTTTCTTTATGTCACACCAACTGGCCTACACATCTACCCTGCAAGGTTAAATTTTCACCAATGTTAAATAAGGCAACTTTTGTCAAGCCTTCATTTCTTTATGTCAGAACTCTGCACTGTATTATGTATTGTAATTATTTTTTCTCACTTCTTTAATGGTAGGCCACGATGGGTACAATTCAGCCCACATCAGTGTTTTTGAAAAGTTTTCTGCGTGGAGAAGAAATGAATGAATACAAATACTTTACAAAATACAATACCAATGCAACTGCACCTAGGCTTGCATCAAATGCGTAGGTTCCCTTCTTACGCACCATATTTTGTGTTCATTTCACATGCATGACATAGTGCTGTTCCCTGTGGACTGTAGTGAAGTTCACTAAAAAATGTTAGAGGGTCTCATAGGCGTCCCTTAAGAGGAGAAAGGCAAAAGCCTACCCTTTCTCTCCTGTAGTTTGCTTTTCATCGTTTTTTTCTTACTGGTGTTCGTAGCAGTGCTACATATAATTGTAATTATTGTACAGGAAAAGAAAGGCGCAGTATCTGTCACACATTCTCCGGCAAGTGTGAGTGTGGACGGTAAATCATCTCTTGTCATGTGGCCTGACGCGCGTTCACGTGTGGGATTGCAGGTGGCAGGAACGCTAGACAAGAACACATCTCGCGCGCAGATCTCGCGCATAACTCACGCACGGCATTTCGTTCCATGAGGCAAGGAAAGCTTTCGCCGTAATAAGTACGGCCATTTGCGGGACAATATTGTCCTTACAGTAACGTCGCTGAAGCACTCCAAGCTTGCACACATATGTGTATGCCGTTGCTGAAGAGTTATGCGTAGTGCTTTGAAATATTTGTTTTTTTTTTTTTTTTGAAACTTCAGACTTTTCAAAAAATCCGAGGAAGTGCTCCCATGCATATTCCGGAGCGTAAGTTTCGCTTTTTCGTGTAACAAAGCCTATATAGCGAAAAAAATATTCGCATTTACGGGCAATTAGTGTGACAATGTACGTGGTCGGAAGTAGTTTCGATTCTATCTCGCCGCAGTCATTGAACCTGCGTTCGGAAACATAGGTGTCGTTGCTCCAGCAAGTAACGCAGGGTAAAAGAGACAGTCGCCAGACGAAGACGGTAGTGTCAGTTTCCTGCTGATTACTAGGTTTGCAAGTTCCCGTTGAATTATAGCTCTGGGTTGGGAGAAACGGCGGGGAATTCTGTTGTCTCTGTATTGATGGCTCCTACAGAATCGAACCGTACCCATGGGTGGGAAGTACAATTGTTAATATATTTTATTTTGGCATTAATAAAACTCCGGCGCGCGTTAGAGTTGAATCAGTACGGTACACATACAACTTAATTTTCGTTAGAAGACTCTCGCCCAATATTTGATGAAGGACTACAGTATGAATGGTTTAGCTTCAGTCTATGATGCAGTGGTGTATTCGTTTATAAAAATGGCGTCTACTTTAATTCTTCGTTTTCTAGAGAGAAATTGTGTTTGCCTTTCCTCCGTTCCCTAACTATTATCGAACGTGAGCTCATGATCTTCACGGTCACGGATTCTTGTACTACAGGCTTCTCCTTCGTGCATCATTTTAGAGGTTGTTCTTGAGTGCACGAAAAGTTATGACCAAACCGCCTGTAGTTAAGGATCCTCTGGTTTCTTTTTTATTTTGGCCGATTTTTCTGTCTTTCTGTAGAAGTGAATTGTAATTCAGTACATCCATCAAACTTGGAAAAAGAAGGAAACGAACCTCACCTTTTATCAAGCAGTAGGGCCTGCTGCGTACCAGAATACAGCTGTTGCGTGTTCAAACGAAACAATTTATTTTAATTTGTTAGTGTGGTTTCTCTCGTCGCTGTCATCGAAGAAGTAGAAAAAAGTATTGTTCTACTATTCCCCCCTCCCCAAACATAACAAATAAAAAACACTGTATAAAACAATCTCCGCGATTCCCTGTCCATGATCTCGACCTTATGAGTCCAGGAATGTGTATTATTACGCGCATGCGCAACAGCAGTCCAGTCAAGGAAGCCTGGGGAGCTCCCCTCCTTTTCCTGTGCGTGCCCGGAAATGGACTCTTTGTGCCTCCTGTCTCCCTATACAGCCACCACCTGCAGTGTTTCCTAAACAGACGTTCCGGCACACACGCCGCGCTCAAGATAATTGCGTTCCTTCCCGCTAGCCGTGGGGGACGAAATAGGACGAGAACAACCATGCGCGGCCAGTTTTCCCCGCGCAGCCTCCAGTGTTGCGGCTGGTCCGGGCAGAACACAATGGGACACAGAGTTTCTCTGCATGTGTGTACCGCATTAGTTTCTCAAGAGTATGCAGCGACTGCTTTTTCAGCGAAATTTAAATACACCACGAGTAATGGCGGCTGCGTGACGGGAAACATGCTCACGGCTGTGAGATCTCGACGTGAATAAAGTCTAGGAGTCACCAAAGAAGACGAACACAGGCTTTGATTTAGTTCAAAAGCAGTTGCTAGCTGTGCGAAGCAAGACGGTGTACACCAGTCGTAGGTGCGTTGTTTATAGGAGGATACAAACTGCGGTGAGAACAGTTGCCCTATTGTCGCAGTTGATATTTT
Source organism: Amblyomma maculatum (assembly GCF_055883805.1). Taxonomy (NCBI): domain Eukaryota; kingdom Metazoa; phylum Arthropoda; class Arachnida; order Ixodida; family Ixodidae; genus Amblyomma; species Amblyomma maculatum. The sequence goes on from NC_139344.1 coordinate 399,381,910, forward strand.
AATTACTGCATTTATTTCAGCTTAAATTATTTTATCATTATTTTCGTACTAAGAAGGGGTAGGCAGCGAACGCGGTGGTAAGATGACATCCTCGAGGCGCTGCAGATGAAGTTATGTGACGTTAGGAAGATAATGAGAGACCGGAAAGCATGGCGTGATATAGTCCATAGGGTCACGAAGAGTAGGACACGACTGAAATACTGAACAGTACTGAAGATGAAGACATTCGACCGTCAGCATGGCCGACGCTAATGATTTTGACTGCCTAGATATTTACGCTACAAACCCTAGGATACACAGGATGACCAATGTGAGGCACCTCGGAGTATGAACAAACGGAGAGGCTCATTTGGAACGGCAAGAAAAAGCTACCAGGGCGAAAAGACTAACAGTTGTCAAAATACAGACACCAAAGTATAGTAATGTTTCAGAAGGTATATATTGCAAAGCGGCATTTGTAAACCAATAACGGCTCCCTGGTTTACATTCCATAGAAGGTTTTGTGCCTAAAGACGGAAGTTCCTTAGGGTCTGGAAGAAAATCAGAGGTCTGCAATAACAGCAGCACGTGGCCAAGCCAAAGGCAAATATTAGGGGCAGCTCAGAGCGACATATGCCGAACGTCGAATAAAGGAAACAAAAGTCTGAATAAAATATTACATAAGTATCGCCTGGTGCAATTGAATGGTCGAAAATGGGCAGCTAAGGGCCGTTTTTTGCACAAACGTATTCGAAATATTTAGAACATTATAATTGTTCCCCGCTATATAATCAAATTGATCGTACGCTAATTGCATAGAGTTTACGCTGGACTAAGTGGGAGCAGTAAAGATGGTGACATAGTTGAAGTTGATAAGCTTAGGCTTGTCGAAGAAGATCTCACATTGTCCATGCCAGGCTTTTAAACATCATTCCGTTTAATACAGAAAAACAGAAACTACAGAAAACACAAAAACTATTATTGAAATCTGCTACTTCGTCTCCTCACCGTTGATCGTTCTTTCGAAGCATTTTCAGATCAGCTAACTACATATCAGCTGTTAATCTTTACTGATACACCTGACAGGTTTACTAAATAGTTGGGCTCTTCACTTCCTTCGGAGCGTTGACGCTTTCCACGCTTTTGTTTCTCTCATGCAATCAGGCAACCTCACTTAACAAAAGAACTCCATTAGTGACTGCCAACGCCGTCATAATAAAATACAGCTTATATCGCTGGGAAACGTCTTTAGCGGGCAACCTGTTCGCTGGTCAGATGACAGTCTACAAGACGACCGCCTCTTGAGCTCACGACACGGACTGTCAAGCAACTTATGTCTACTGCGGAGACAGGAAGTCTCAGATTTCTGGCCAAGTCTGTTGCCTGCGGCAACGTGGGAAGCACTGCAATATCTCGCTGACCTGGAGGCACCAAATGAAAACTTTTCAGCTCCAATTATTCCGCAAAGTTTACAAACAGAGGCATCCCTTCAAATTAAAAGTTGGGATTCAAATTTACTGTCTTCTTGTGTCAAGTGAGCAATTCTGTGCTGCCGCAATTACTCTACTGTGAGTTGAACATGCGGCGAATCTCACCTAACCAATCTGCCGCTCTCGCCTAACAAGTCCATCGCCTGTCGAAGCAAGGTTAGTGCAGAATCGCTACGATTTAACTACCACTTTTTGTGTCACTTGCACGCTAGCTAATTACGCTTTATTCGAGTGCCGTTGTTTTTAATGGCTTATGTTTCATATGGGTTCTTGTAACTATGGGCAATTTCTTCGATTGCACCTGACCGCGGTGGCGAAGTGGTTAGGGTGCTTGACTACCGAGTCCGAGTATTCAGGATCGTATCCCGGCCTTGGCGGCCGCTTTTCGATGGTGGCAAACAGCTAGGTGCCCGTGTGCTGTGCGACATCAGTGCGCGATAAATAACCCCAGGTGGTCGACATTTCCGGAGTCCTAAACTATAGCGTCTCTTATATCCTCAGTTGGTTTGGGACGTTAAACCGCACAACCAGACCAAACAAAATTTGGACTAATGTGTTTATTTTTTTTACATGTATTCCTATGCTTAGCTCAAAACAGCTCATGCGGCTGTTCAGAATGCGGAAGCGGGAAACAAAATCACCTCTTTATTGGCAAAGAACACTCGCGAACAAAAAAGGCGATGCTACTTAGTAATCAAGGAACAAGAAACGAACTGGCCCATCAGTTTTGGCGCTGTGCAACACAGCAATTTCCTCCATAGAGACTGAATAATTTCCCATTCAGCTTCATTTGCATGTCGGTGTCATTAATAATTCACGAATACCAATTTATAACGAAGTTTGATGTTTTCTTATGTATGTTTCCAGTATATCGTTAACCGTTCTTTTTTTTTTTAGGATTTACAACACGAGGCAAGTATTTCTGAGCGTTTGTGTCGTTTATAGCCTATGCTGCATAGCTGTTGATTTCGGGCGAGACGGTCATGGTCAAAGACTTCATTTAACAAGGATTAAGGTCTTGGTTGCCTGTAACACCGAAATATAAACGTTAACATTCCATAATAATTGCGGCTGAAAATACCAGGCTGGTAGAATATAAGGCTGCTATTATGTTCCGGCAATAAATGAGGAATTGTTTATCAGAATTACCTTGCTCCTTACTGATTCCACGCCTTTTGATCTGCATCTATAATTATATGATTTTAAATTTTAAGAGCGATCAACATAGCAAGAGGTAGCATCACTCATGCCGGATCTACCTTTTTGGCAAGACGCGATGTATTTAAGGAACGCACCTCTAGTTCTAGCAGACGCATCCACACAGAATTTAGTTCTATGACGTATACACGCTTTTTTAAGAAATTGCTTACCATTACCTAGCATTAAACCTTACTTAGCAAGTGACACTTTCTACAAGTGAAATTTTCTGGATCTGCAACGGAAAAATGTTCTCTAATCAAATAGAAAATTCGAGCGCGGTGCAAACAGCTCGTGAGTAAGGAACTCGAAAATACATTATAAGCACGATGCCTTTTTTTTCTTTGCCTAACTCTCATTATTTGTGAATTACAATAAATACATTAAACCACAGAATATTCCCCCATCCTCAGCACTGCTGTCTCTTTAGAACCTCATTGTTCGGTATGCAATAAGCAGAAAAAACTATCTGGAATGTTTTATTGGCCAGCTTTCTTTTAGATTCATCATAATAATACTGAAACTTCGTATTATGCTGAATCGGATCGGCTCAGCCCAAAATAGCATAAAAAACTTTGGATGGGAGGTCGAGTTTGATGAATGAAACTATTAATGTTAAGTTGAGCTCGGTTCCTTTCATACTGCCTATAGGTTAACGTGGTGTGGGAGTCGTCACAAATATCTACAAATGCGAGAAATAATACCAAATAGATTCGGTGCTTTTTCAGCTTAAACAATTTCTCGCGATTTAATTGGTAGTGGATGTAAAGCATTTGATCGCACAGCAGAAAAGCCGGATCCAATGTATCTAAAGCTGCGTGCTGAACGCACGCCGACAAGCACTCGCTTACTTGGTACTCGTCTCTGCTACGGTGCCTTCCTTTCCTTGTTATTGTATTTCTAACCCTCAAATAAGGGGAGAAGTCTTGTTTTCCGACTTTTTTTCCTGTTCAATAAACTTTGTTTATTCTATTTATTCTAGGGATATAGAACGAGAGCTCGCGCTTTCCCCCTTGTTAAAGTGTCCTGATTATGCGAGCCTTCCTAATTTCTTACACTGGTGAAGGACGGTCCAAAACTGATGGAAGAATAAACGATGATAAACGTGAAATTTGCTCTATATTTTCTGATATAAATGCTAAATGAAAGGAGCCAAAGTCACCGAAACTGAAAATGGCCTTAGGGATCGATTTCTTTTTAGCCGAATTTGTACCTACGGATGAAAGATAATTAAATACATATCGTAGAAGAAAAAACAACACTGTCGCTGGTGGATCGCTTTGCCATCGCTCTCGATAGACATTTAGCCGCAGTGAGCGAACACATGGCATCGCATGACATAAAATAATGAAGAATCTTGCAGTGTTATACATGAACGAGGAATCTATCTCTGTTAAGTGATAAGACACAGCTGCAAAAGTCCACTCATTCACACGTTCCTGGCATTGCCTCGCTATGTGAAGAGCGCTTGCACAGTCTCATCTGCCCCGGCGCATATCCTTCGCACCTGTAAGGCAGGGAGGAAACCCGATGCTTGTCTGGCTGCATTTGCCTCGAACCCTGTGCTCAGCCTCGATTTCCTTCTGCCCTTCAGGGTAATAGGCAATCCGAGCAAGGCCTCTCAGGTGGGCGCTTCGCATGGCTTATGAGGCAACACCCATAGTCGAGATACATTTCTATAGCGCGTTTAGAAGGGTGTCACACCTCACGTCCCTTATCGCAAGGGAGATAAGAATGAGAATTGCTTAGGGAGCCTTACGATGATATTATTATGAAATGCAAATTACGGTGCTAATCATCGAGCAGACTACAGCTGTTGTTACGAGCAAAATTAACGGAAAAACTTGGAAGAAACCTCATCGTTAGTCTCGCCGTGCAGGTTTGTGAGGTTAGCCTCTTTTCTCTGATGTGCCAAAAACTGGGAGGAAGCGCCACTGAGGTTAAGTGTTTGAGGTGAGCAGGGGGATAAGATAGTGAGCGCTGACACACAACAGCTGTTCCCTAGGTATTAGAGCGCGTTGCACGTAAGAGCGGAATTCCAAGTAACGCTCTAAAAGGTGCAGTTAAGTAAAGCTGCAGCATAGCAGAACCATATACAGGGAAGAACAAAAAAAAAAGCAGGAATAAAAAACGAATGCGATAGATTAGCGTAGCGTGAGAGATCGTCTTTCATATAAAACAAAATGCCAGAAGAAGGCGGAAAGAAGGGAAGAGGGGTTGAAGCTTTGGAAACTTGTAGAACTAATTGGTTACTGAAAACTTTGGCAGAACCTTTCTTACATTAAGGGGGCAGTTATATATCATCTGCGCTATAATCTTGTGAAGTTTCGGGCGCTGTGTTAAGGCGAAACTAATCTGGAACGGAACTTGCTGCAGCAGTAAATTGTTATATTTACTCAAAAAAGTTGAGCGACGGCGAAGGTCAACTTTGCTCAAGCTGAACCCTGATAGAACATAACCTCCTTTCTGGATGAGAGGCAAAATAGGCGCATATTGTTAAGGTTCCGTCTCATACCGGGCTCCGTCACATCTGGATGATATATGTAGCCGCATCATTACCAGCACGATGAAAGGAATTTGGGGTGGCAATCATAGCTTCCTGCCTCTTGCTCATGGGCCTGCAGAAAGCGCTTTTGAGTTCATTCAGTGATTGGCTCGGGCAATATCGGTCCGCGTCTCGTCGCAATAATTCTGAGTATGACCTCTTCATTTGTGACCGCCATTCACGTTTATTTACTTTCGTTCGAACACGGTACGATTACTTTAATACTTCCTAACAATTAAGCTGTGATGGATGATATGGTTTCTCTGATTCCGACATATTCTTCTGCGCCGCGCTACCTGCTCAAATATTATGCCTGGCTTGTATTGTCCCGTATTATCACTGGTGAAATCAGAGTATCGCAGCAGGTTCCACATAAGTTTGATGTAGTACATGGTTATTCAATGTTATTTGTTAAGTTAAACAAAATATTTGTCCAAAACATTGCATGATGTCCAGTACTCCGAAGCAAAGGCTCACAAACCTATTTGAAGAGTTTTTCTTCACTCAGAGACGGCAGGTAGCTCTGATTGTTACACTCTGGGGAGCGTCAGTGAAGCTCGCTTAGATGCTGCTGCTCAAGATAGCGAGGTGAAGGTTCCAAAGTGCATCATTTATTTCAAAGAACATTTGCTTCCTGAAATTTTGGACCCAGTGAAGAGCTTATTGAAGCACTCTAAAAATATTTCTACCAAAAAGCAAAATGGAGTACGTCGTATCGGCGAAAGAACCACGCTACGAAAGAACCATAGTACATAGTGCCACAGAGACCACCAGGTTCTACTCAACGGAGGGCAAATATAGCAAACACGATGCAACTGCATTACATCCCAATGATGCGTTTTGACATGGACATGATACCGCGGTGTCAACTTTGAGCACAAGGGTGCTTTTGTCCAATTAAACTTTTCTCAGAAATTTATTTTACGCGGTTCGTATGTATAGTGGCGAGCAAATGTGGTATACAACACTCAGCCGCTGACAAAGATCGGGAAAACCACATCGATATGCCACTTAGCGACAGCGTAAGGAAGGGCGACATCGGGACATGCATGTGGATAAAATTAGGCACCGCCTCAATAGCCTTGATATTAGATAGATGTTGCTAGATAAATTGGATGCAGGTTTCTCGAGCTCCGCCACCGGCTGAGTATTGTATATTGCTCACGACTGTACATAGTTTCCTGCAGTGCAGGTGCGTTTTAACACCTGTCACATTTGAAAACTGTATGTAATTTGATACACAATATTATATTGCTATAAGTGGTAGCATCTCCTAAAGTATTCCATTTTATATGTATTTATTCCAGATTTCAGATTCATAACTTGAAGACTAATTTGTTTTCCCCATTCAAAAGAAGGTCCTTTAAAACACGAGTTTTATGCGAAAATCTTCGTGTACCTTTCTCCGATGCAACTATAATATTCGACAGTCTTTACATTTCAGAAAAAACGAACTTAGCTTTATTAATCATAGCGCCACTCCTCCAATTTCGAACCTTTCAATTGACTTACTCCTAGCTGCTTGTTCAAAGCCATTCCTTGTTTCTTGTACTAATTCAATGCGTGCCGTTCTCGGCGCGTTTTGAGCAAAGCCTGCATATTCTGTTCTTACATATCCCTCACTGGTCCAAAATTTAAATATCCAGACTGGGTAACCGTCTGCAGTGCTGTTTATTAAAGCACTATCACCAACCCGATACTTACTACAAAATCTCGCCACCCTTATTCATCAACACCATTTTTGCCCTGGCGTACCTCAGTTTCACGCTTTCGGTTTCTTAACTGATTCGCGTTAGTTAGGAAGTGCACTGCTGCCTCCTTATTGTCGCTTTCTATTCCCGCTGCGTTTAACCGTTTGCTAAATCAATCTCTCCGCTTTCTTAAATTGATGCGCTCCTTCTAGCATGTACTTCTTACTCTCTGCTTGTACAGCAAAAGAAGAAGTCGAACTCAACAATAATAAAAAAAGAAACATCGCCGGGTGCGTCGCACATTTCGCCCTTTCCAGGCAGGTCTGTGCATCGTACTCGTACACATTTTCGCGTGTATGGTTTCTTGCTCATGCTTCGCTTTATGATAGTAATATGACAGCTAAAGTTTCGCGCAACAACTTTCTACAAACCAGGCTCCATTTGGATGAGCTTACAGCGTATGGCATGGCAGTAGTCTAAGAATACACTTTTCTTTCTTAAATTTTTCATAATATTTAGCGTCAATTTGATTTCATAGATTCACCTCCATGTATGACTCATGAATAGTGCATATAATCTTTATCGTATTCATATACCATTTCAGAGACGCGGTGCCTCTGTTCCCCTGCGTGCCTTCTCCTCTCTCATTCCCATTCTCCCTGTTAAGTGTGGCGAAAAACTGCACAGTAAGCAAAACCAGGTCTTTTTTCTCTGAAGGGTGTTTATTCCCCCCCCCCCCCCCCCCCCCCCCCCCCCCCCGCCCAGCAGTTTTACTCTCCTCCTGTAGCACGAACTTTCCTCTCGAGTCATCTCGTCCAGAGATCTAACTCCTCACAACTTTGCACTGCTATTTTCCCATTGGCTATTTTCCTCCCAGCTTATATGACCTTCGCTCAACCGCTTCCATGCGGCTTACCAGTGCTCCTTCTCTTTGCCTTTATGAGGTTGCGTGCTGGATTACACGGTCGGTATACATGCACAAGGTCTGTGATCCGAAATGCCTTCCCAAAAAGTTGCCATGGGCGCCACAAAGCGCCGTTCTGGGCCCCTATTTGCATCCAGCGCGTCGTCGCCAGAACATACCAGCCTTGCATGTTTGTGACGAGGGTCCCAGCTGTTTCGGAAGTCGTGTTGTTCCGGAAGGGCGGCGGGAATGTTCTGCGCTCACGCTCGACACTTGGGGGCTTTACTGTGGCGAAATGAAGAAACATCAACAGAGAGAGCGACTTCGGAAATGGAAACGACGTTGAGCGTGGGGAGGTATTGGTAGCCATGGTCGTGGTTATTGCCCCTGCGTCGTCTATGCCACCGCTCGAGGGAAATGTAGGCGCCGGTGGTATTGTTATCGGCGCCTACCCCTGTCGTAAACTAATGACGTCCATCGATGTAATGCTTCTGGCGCTGCATCGGCTGCTTTCGTGCGCTGTTCTTCACAGCTTCATGTAGGCTCTGGAGCGTTTCAAAAGATCCCCAAAATTGGATACTTCTCTTGAGTGCTGACAAAACTGTATGGGCAATGCAAGTGCAATGCAGTGGACAATGCAAGTTTGGCCGAAAGTTGCAGGTCCTGTATATTGCGTGTATATTGGGAAAATTATATAGTGTCCAAGTAAGTTGAATAAATTTATATTTGAAATATCTTATAGAAAGGGTAATTCACAGCAACTAAACTGATGACTTTGGTGGAGAGGTGGAACAAATACTGCTTAGAGGGGATATCTAATAGTTAAAACATGACGACTCATTATGTGATTTGAGGCGCGCTCTGTCTTGCCTCTCCAGTCGGGGACAACATGACTACAAGCAAGAAGGGAGGACATAAGCGTGAATTTGAATATCAGTGACAGCAATGTTTGAATGTGGACCTCGAAGTTGGCATTACATGCACTAAAGAATAAACAACTAAACAACTAAAGCTCATTCCTGTTTGACTATGCACATTAGGCTGGGTTGTTTATGTGGTAGTTTTAGTGTTACGATGTAACTGGTGATGTCCCGTGCGAATAGTTCACGTAGAAACAGCATCCTATTTTTCTCATCATCATCATGCCTTCTAATAGTTCATTCGATTAGACCAATGATTCAGTTGTCCTCAGATGAACTGTAAGAATATTATAATATTTCCATTTTATCTGACCTTTTTGTGTTTGTTTTTTCTTGAAAAGAAAATCCTAAACGACGGGTGGGTGGAGGGGGCGTGGGGGGGGGGGGGGGAGGGGGTGCTAGAAAGCATTAGTGTAACACCAGCCGCCACTCATTGTGGTAGGATCTGAAGTTCGTTTTCTTTAGGTTTCGTGCTAAGTAAAATTTCAACATTAGGGCAGGTGTTATTTTTCGCAATGGGCGATCAACGGTTTGAGTGTTTGACTGAGGTTTTGTGCTTTTTTTTTGTCTCGCTTTGTTAAGTGCTTACATAAGGCTTTGTGGTGCTAATTTTTTCTGCCTCCAGGATTACCTACTCTAATCCTCCTCGCCCTCTCCCTCTCTCTTATTCAATGCTATCCTGTGGGATTTACTTCCCGCAAGTCTAACACCTTTTAAGGCGGCAAGGTAAACATCGGAGATGAAGAAGAAAGTAACTGTGCCTGCCGCTAATTAGTGGAGGCGCGATGGAATGAAGACTTCTAGAGCGGCCGGCTTTCCACCTTGGGTGATCACAGATTTGTTGTGCTAAGTTTTGTGTATCACAGTGTTGAGTTTTGCTTTATCCTCGGCCTCTGCAATCTGTGCATTTTACAGCAAAATTCAGAGGAAGTCAGCCTTCCAACTATCAGAAGGGCAGCTTAAGGATGCGATGATTTCATCTGCATTACAAGATTCAACACACGGTTAAAGGCCATGGCTATTAGTGAAGAAAGGCCAGGTCTTACACTATATAGGCCCCAGAATATGAATCGATAATACCTAGCGCAATTACATCTCCCAGCGCCATTGGAAAAAAAAAAGCACCCGCAGGAATTCCTAACTTGATTACAGACAGAGGACCGTGTTTGTTATTCGCACCTGTGCTCGATGATTTGTGCAAACTTCATAGGGATCATGAAATATGCAACTGCAAATATTTATTGCACGTTCTGCCAGCGGCAACAATTTCCTGTAGAAGCTCGGTAGGGTTTCTTCAAGAGATCTTTGCATTACTTTTATTCTTCTGCTCTACTAATCGAACCCAGTGATGAGGGATTCCATTGTGTATGTGCACGCCATGGCGTCCACGGGTTGTAAACTAGGAGCCGTTATTAGTGGTAAGTCGGCGCGGACACAAAGGGGAAGAGATATGCGGCAAGTACGACAAGATATTCCATAGCAAAAAACTTTAGCCGAACCCGAAGATCAATGACGAAAAAGTATGATTGGCTCTTAACGCTAAAAAGCCACTAACTGTAAGTTGATTCAAACCTTTTAACACGATTTGACGCCTTGTTTGTGGCCATTTTGACTCGGGATGTTGGGGGACATAGCCCCATAAGAGATAGTCGCCGTCTTTCCGCGCTAAGTGTCACCATTGACTGTGTACGCGGAACATATATTGCCATCCCTTTCACTGGTCTCCACTGACAATCGTTCAGCTTTCCTGAAACTTTTCGCGGTCACACTTAATGCCAACACAATAAATGCAGTCCCTATATCAGGATTCTGTTCGCACGCTAAAAACAGCCTCATTCTTGGTCAAAACTCGCTTGTCTCTCATGAACATACCATCTACGAAGCGCAGATTCCACTGAGTCAATACAGATTCCAATACTTCTTTTTACACTTTTTGAGTTGCAACTCTCCCCATATCCTTATCATCAAATAGAGAGACTGTTTTGATCAGACTTTCCCAGGTGCGTCGTTATGGCTGTAGCTATAGCGCTTCTAAGGAACGTGAGGGCCAGCGCATGCTTTAATTCTGGTTACCCCTGATGATTGAGGCCGCAAGTTGTGCATCACATACGCAAGGGCTACTAGTTGTTAATCGGTTTAAAGTTCCCATGGTAGTTTTCAGCACCCAAAAGAAGTTTCAGAGCTGAAAATTCGCTATACTTATGATAAGGGAAAGCAGTGCTGAGAGAAGTAGCATGAAAAGTGTTTTACTAACTGTGCCAGCAACGTCATTTATGAGATCGCCCTCTCTGCGGTAAATCATACATTGGACAGAAGGTTTGGTTTGATTTATGGGGTTTAATGTCCCAAAGCGACTCAAGCTATGAGAGACGCCGTAGTTGAAGGCTTCGAAACGTTCTATCATCACCTGGGGGTTTTAACGTGCCCTTGCATCGCACAGCACATTGGCGCCTTGCTATTCACCTCCACTGAAAAGCGGCCACCGAGACCGCGAAAACCATAAGATAACATACTTTGCCATACATTACCATCTTCATACGACTACCATCTCATCCTGTTACCATCTGATCATCAGTACTATTACCATACCATACATCGCTATAATGGAAGCTAACCATATATACGACACGATACCATATCTTGTCATGCCATACCATACCATCATATCAAAGCGATCTGCTTTTTGGGATACCCAGTATTTCATCCTGATGTTTCTCCAGCGGAACGTCCCGCGTCAGTAGTTGCCTTGCTTTCGACGAGTGAGGAGGAGGCGTCTATGCTTTCGCATTTCTGCAATGCGGGTGGCAGCAGTGATATCTAATGTTTTTGTTGATAGCGCTCCATGTGTGTTTAATTTGTGACCTATTGAAGGTTAACCCATAACAAGTGATTCTAGAACTTCATATTGTTTCTTTTTAACGTTAATTAGGCTATAGCCTAGTAATTTTTGTGATCTTCCTGCTTAATTTTCTCTAACTTCAGCATCAAAAGCGGTGTCAAGATATCGAGAGAATATCGCGCATCCCAGATGGTAGATGCAGCGATAGTTAAGGCAAAGTCGAAGAGAAGAATTTTGTAAAAACAATTAAAGAGCACTGCTAAATCTGCATCGGAGTAACGCGAAAGCACGGATTCTGCTTTTGGTTGCTTGTGGTTGCTTGTGGTTGCTTCTAGTTGCTTAATTCACTTCTTGGTTATTCGTTTCATTCGTTGGTGCTTTCAAATTGCTCGCCAATCCCTTCTTATGCCCTTTTTTCGGCTCTACTTCCGATTGCGTGACGTCACATCTTTGACGTCACCCTAATTGACTCACTTACCTACTTTAGTCTTTGGTACTTTTCAATTGCGCGCCAATCCCTTCCTATGCCTTTTTTGGCTCGACTTCAGGATGCGTGAGCTCAGCTTAATACATTATTAATATAAACAGCGCGAACACGAAGACAAGGGATAAGAAACAAGAAAGCCACAGTACATGCGCTGACTCACAACTACTGTGGCTTTCTTGTTTTTTGTCCCTTGTCTTCGTGTTCGAGCTGTTTATATTAATAATGAAAAAGCACCAACTCGCCCAACAAAGTATCTTGGTAAGCTCAGCTTAATAGACAGATTTTTTCAACTATTTAGTATTTGATGCATCTCGACATCACCCTAATTGACTGACTGAACTATTAGTATTTGATACATTCAAATGTGGCACCAAGCTATTGGCTCACGGTATACAAGCAGAATTATGAAGAGCGTTTTACGATCGGGGGGGTGAAATAAGTTTTTGGAGGGAAGTGGTTTTTTTTTTTTTTTACCGTGGGGATCATAATGTTTATTCTGTAAGCAGCCCGAAACAATAGATTATGCTTTTTAAGATTGTTGGGAAGGGGTATATTTTTCGGATGTATTACAATGGATCATAGAGAAGATTTTTTCACTAGACTCGCACGGCATTCGATATTTAAGCATAGAGAATGAGGATGTGGTTCCATTTGAGGTAATTGTGCTTATGGGCCTCCATTGTATATGGCCCTCTAGAATGGCAGGCTATAACTGTGACAGGGATGGCAGACCTGCTCGAATTTATTTTCGAGAGTGTGTTGAGGGGCATATTGCCATTCAGAAAGTGGCTGCACAACCTCCCGAATGGCTCTCAAGGGTAGAGCCTTTGTTGTCGTTACGGGAGTTTTAAAAAGCCGAGGCCAGTCTAACACTCGCTGATCATGACATTCATTCATGTAAATTGCCTGGTGTGACCTTTTTCATGTATTGATCAAAGTTTCATTTTGTGTTATGTCGTGTGCCGAAGCCAGGCAATAAAGAAAAACAATTCGGGACGTGGCACAGTGGTAAAGCGCTCGGCTGGGGATCCAAGGTATGGAGATTCGATTCCCGGAGAGGACTATATTTTTTTTAATGGGGAGAAGTCGCACACCTCTTAAGCCTTGCTAGCCATCGCTGACAGCAACTTTGGCTTGCAGAGTTTGGCGAGGTGGCCGCGCAGCTGGCCTTAGCTGTGACATCACGCGCGTGCGCAGAACTAGGTAATGTGCAACCACGCGAAGCTGCGGTCTCACACGGGTAACGAAGCTTTCGCTTCAAAATTTAATAATCTTCTCTTGCTACATAACATCACAAAGTGACTCGGGCATGAACGACGCTACAGTGGAAGGCTTTCTACTATGACGTGCTATATAGAGTGAATCACTTTGGAATGTTATAACCAAACATTAAGCTGTTCTTATACATTGAAAACTAACAGAGGACATCTATGCCTTGACGCGACAGCGTTGATGGCTCCGTCTTTAGTTCCAACTGCGGGTAGTCGTTTAGGCACATGCACTCCGATACTCACTTAATCATAATTCCTTAATAAGTTCCCATATTACCTCAGAGGTACTTATTAGCACATGGTAGCAATACCAGATATAAATGAATTGCCCGCTTTAACCGAGCCTAACGAATGCGCTTACGTTGTCTAGGAGTAGTGCGGCGTACTTGGGTCCAATTCCCAGGAGGTCTAGATTAACAACTCAGCCCCTAACTCAAAAGAAGCTGCCCGTGTTGGCAGCTCCTGCCGACTTGGCTATGTCTCATGTGGTCTCGTGACGTCTTACAATGAGTCTGCCAGCCAGTACACTGCCATGCGGCCAGCTCCACAGGCATATGGCGATTTCTTGCTCCCAATGCTGACGTCAGAATTGCCGACGCCAACGGAGACGCCGGCGTCGGATTCTTTTTTTGGCAAAAAGGCTCCTTGCCACAAACGCGTTAATCCATACTTTGGAGCAACATGTCTTATCGAAGTGACTGGGAACGCCCAGATTTAGGCCACCGCGAATATGCAAGCTTAACAAAGGTTAAAAAATTCCCCGTGGGGTTGTGACTGAATGTCTTGAGATTCAATATGTCCTTCTATTAAGGACTGGTGGTATTTCTGTCGAGAGACTGTAAAAAAAAATTTCAGCTTAGCTTCGAGAAGCATGGACAGTGGTTGGCAATGGCTTTACTTCAGCAGGTGTAAAAACAGTCGCAGCGTTTTATCAAACTGTGGAGATATATCAGTGCAAGTCCCTATTCAACTGAAGTTAATTTACGTCACTCTCCTGCTCACACATTTTGAGAATGATGGTAGGATATCGCCTTGCTTTGAAAACGTCATGGGATCTCGCTTAATGTGTATCTTCTCTTCTCCCAGTGCATAACTATGCCCTATGCCATCACAGCAGGCCTGCCAGCTCTTTGCTTATTGATAATTATCCGTCCTCCTCATTACGTTACTGTTTCTTTTTCTTTCCTTTTCTATGACAGAGCTTTTCTTTAAAGTGGGCTTAATGTTTTTTCTTGATTCTTTGCTTGGCCGTCGCGTGGACTGAGCATGCTCAACAGTATCCCGCATTTCCTTTGTTCTAATCTCACTACCGACCCTCTCTTCTTCAAACGTAAGCCTGTCATTACGAGTTGTGGTCATTGCAGTTATCGTGGCACCAAACCTTCTTTTCTTTGTTCCTGCCTCGATCATTATGACTCTTCATTTCTATCTGCTTGGATCACATCCCCTCTTATGCAGGGGGGAAGTGTTTGTAGCTGAAGGCAGAAGACGGCCAAAGGGATGGCGAGGGAGGACTGGTTCCCGGTCTTTTTGCAGGGGCTCCCTTCCAGTCGAATAATGGGCCTCAAAGCGCGTCCCCGCTCCCCACCTCCGCTCACTTTATTGTAAAGGCAAGGTCCAGGCATACACGTGTCAGGGGGCATTTCCAATATCCGCGCGTTTACTGCTGCCGTATCGGCCGCTATTGCTGCCTTTGCTTCCTTCTGATGATCATGCGGCTAGCGTAAGCGCAAGCCTAAGTATAGAGATGGAGAGTCTACGCTTTTTGTGTCTTCTTGTTTCAAGTAAAACATCGATATTCGTGTATCTTCGCCTTTTCCCTTTGTCCCTTCGTTTATGTAGCGTCGTTTACTGGCGGTCGGGATTGTACTCAGCATTCTAAGTTGACGTATGAATGATTTTTCTTCTCTGACACTGTGGATGCCGTTCAGTCTTTGTCTTCAAATGATATGCTGGTCCGTATGCTCCATCCAGGAGCAAATCGGTTCTATCCGGCCGGTTGTCATGCAAATGCACCCCGATAACTTTTCTTCCTAAACATTTTTTCATAGTCGTAGGGTGTATAGTAAGGAGTTTTGTCTATTCCAGTTTTTGTATGATACCAAACTTTGGTTTAGGTTTCGCAGTCTGTGGTCTATTGTTGCCGCGATATAACTTTTGCCTAATATTTTTGCTCGCGAGTGCGTACACAGCACAAAAGGTAAAGTTCGAAGAGAAAACAAGTAGCAAATATAGGGAAATGATTCAGCAGTGTAAAAGTAATGTTGTAGAAATGTTTGTACATGCAACAGTAGTTCACATCACTATTATGAAATGTGGAACAGTGGTTCTTCACTATCTTTCACTACCAGGAAAAGCTGTGTTTGGGAGCAACAACGAAAGAAATACAGACTGTTACCATGAAATGTTTGTAACCTTCTTCGTGTTATGGCAGGAAAAAGCTGTCTAGTCTCATGTTGATGCCAATTATATTGGTGTCATCTTTGATGACCTTTTTTTGGAATTCCCGTCACTCGATTGCTGTAGACGATAAACCAACTCAGCACATTACCTTGATCGTAGAGAGGCAGTCCCTACGACCACATTGCGCAAGAAGAAATTACAAATAGCGCTGGTGAAACCAGGGGACGAAGCTTTCTATTTTTTTCCGTTTCGTACCTCAAAACTGAAATTATTTGTTGTTGTGGCTGTAACAATTCGAGCAGTGTATTGCTAGAGTTCGCTGCTGCGTTCATGTTTTATTATCTTTTGCACCTAATGTTCCCCTTTGATACACATATTTCTAAAAGAGGGTGCTTCCGCGAGTATACGATTTATTTGCGAGAGGAATGAAAGTGACATTCTGCCAAAACGCTGGCGTCGTCATGTCACGATGACAGTTCACCGAAATACAGAGAGAGAGAAAGAGAAAAGCAAACGAGCTCAATAGCGTTTAACCGAGACGAGAGATGACATTAGCTCCGCAGTGGCTCACGCGCAGTGTAAAAGTTCTAAAGGTGGCATACTAGGAAGGACCCAAGGAAAAAGGCGTGCGTTCAACTGATGCGGGTAGAGTAGCTACGAGGGTGTGCTTCAACAAAAGATGGTCCTTACTCCTCCCCTTTTCCACCCTCAACGCTAAAATCGCAACGAAAGAAAAAAAAAGAAAAGACATTTTAACGTGAGAGCTTTAGTACCTCCACGAAGAAAAAATAAAACGCTTATGACGTACACTTAGCGTCCGCCTTAAAGGCATGGCGCGATGGCGTTAATGGCTCCCGCCTGTGGATGCCCATGTGGCTCCTCGTTGGAATACACGTAAGATTCTGCTCGCTTAATTAGTACAGCTTTGACTTATGGTTCTAGTATCTCACGCACACGTGTTACCATGCAGGCATATGCTGCCAGATTAGAAAGCTGCAGCTCAAATGCTCAAGACAGCATCCACCGCAGTCATCTCACGTGGGCAACCCTAGCTGGCCGCTTTCTCAAACTTTGCGGTAGTGTGTGGTACCATTACGTTACAGGGCACTTGAGCAATTAGGTTCCCGGCTATGTCACCAACCAACTATTCGCAGCCTGACGCAAGCTCGCGATTTTCGCTCACAAAACCGATGCCAAATTTTCTGCAGAATGGGGCCTTTAATCTCATCGTGTTAAAATCGTCAGTTTGTGTCGGGGCCGGTGGCGTCGACCGTTTCAAGGTACTGCCTAGAGGCTCGGGCAGTACCTATAACACACACACACACACACACACACACACACACACACACACACACACACACACACACACACACACACACACACACACACACACACACACACACACACACACACACACACACACACACACACACACACACACACACACACACACACACACACACACACACACACACACACACACACACACACACACACACACACACACACACACACACACACACACACACACACACACACACACACACACACACACACACACACACACACACACACACACACACACACACACACACACACACACACACACACACACACACACACACACACACACACACACACACACACACACACACACACACACACACACACACACACACACACACACACACACACACACACACACACACACACACACACACACACACACACACACACACACACACACACACACACACACACACACACACACACACACACACACACACACGTATATATATATATATATACAGCATAGTAAATAGACGTACTTGGTTGCTAGCGGTTACACACAAGTGAAAAATAGCTTCATACTGTTTCCAAGTTTATTTGGAGTCTTGGAGTCGACGTTTCGGCAGGAGCCCTGCCTTTCTCAAGTCTTCAGAAAGGCAGGGCTCCTGCCGAAACGTCGACTCCAAATAAACTTGAAAACAGTATGAATCTATTTTTCACTTGTATATATATATATATATATATATATATATATATATATATATATGACACACGTTATTAGGGTGTAGAAACATGCCGTTCGCGCTATCACTTTCGCAAAGAGAACTCCCTTTAGCCGACGCCCACTCTGTAAACAACTGCTAGTACTCTGGCATCAGTCGCATACCAAATGCAGGTAGCTGGAGTAACAAACCCAATATTAATGACTAATAATTATTGCTTATTACTCTACTTCTATCGCCGTTGAGGCAAAAAAGACCCTCTGTTGATAATGAAATTTCTGCGTCTATCTCTATGTCCCATAACATATGGTCAAAGACTGTATACAAGGCAAATGTGCCCTCATATACTGAACGTAATTCGCGTTGGCATGAAAGTTGAAAATTACTTTTCGACTTTAATGAAACTATTTCTTGCTTGATTGTCCGAGTTTATAGAACTTGTAAGTTTTGCATTTGGATTGTATCATTCATAACCTTATTATCTGCCTAGTTTTTTTTTTTGCACTTGATATATTCTGTATATGTTATGGCATATCTAAGTAGCCATAAGTTTGGTGCGTTTCTGTCATTTGTGACTGCCATTAATACAGACCATTCACGGCACAAACAAATACGGGTGACGTCAAGTTTACTTGTGTTCTTTTTCAAAAACAAATAAAAGAAAATGCACCTCAGAAAGAAACGATATACCACTTCATCAGTGTGAAGTCTACTTTTCGAATTTAAAGGCAAATAAATACACACCTAGGCAATAGACGCTTGCAGAGTGATACCTAAATCAAAGTTCTTAGAAGTGACAAATTTATTTTGCAAGAAAATAACCATTCCACAAGCCAAGTGTAGAAATAGTGCTACTGTAGACGCATGAAACGCGCCCTCAAGGAATCAAAGGCAGAATTAGTGGAAGGGCTGTAGTAATACATACCACCCATTTTCGTAGCTACAGCTGGCCAGCGGCATGTGGCTGTGTCATGAGTGTGTTCGAAAGCGACAACTAAGTAGACTTTCGCGGCACTTATGTGTAGTCTTCGCTTCCAGATAGAGTCACGGGACAAGTTTGCCTATTACCTCTTCCTCTATAGGCAACAAAAGCTTATATTTGGGAAAGCATGCTTCAAGTTCTATTCACGCTCACGGACTAACATTAAATCCCTTTTACTCAGCTGCACTTGAAGGAAACAGCCTACTGCTACAATTTGAAGACAGCACAATGGTCATGGGACTATCAAGTCTATGATTCATCTCCATTAGCGACTCAAAATGTAAACATTACAGAAAAACATCTAGTATAACTAGATTTCAATTTTTGTGGAAAACGGCTAGTTAATATGATTTCATTTTATTCACCTTCGTTTAATAGAAACAGGATAGCAATTTAGCATCATTAGGCCGGCTGCTGATGACTCAGGAGAATGATCTATGATGTTTTAATGGGAGGCCAGGCTTAGAGCGAGAGAAATGAGACATAAATAATTCGAGGGCGCAGCTGACAGCGGAACCGAGTGCTTTAAAAATTAAGCTGTATGAAACCGGATCCCAAGTTACACGAACGAGGGGTTATATCACTGCTGACGGGTTTGCATTCAAGTATTACCGCCGCATTAGTGTTCAGAAACTTCCGCACAAAAAGATGCATCAGCTTGGCCTTATTCTGCGCAGAAGGTTCCGTTATGAATATATTTCCGGCAAGAGACAGCAAGGTTTCTTTATATAGCAACGTTCTATATGAAAGCGTTTCTATTTTTGTGTTTTAGGGCATGGGCATTCAAAAACGATATCCTATTTTCGATTATGCGCTTATCAATGATATAGGCGTGGTTTTTTTATGGTTTTGTGTTTTTGTGGGGTTTAAAGTCCCAAAGCGACTCAGGCTATGAGAGACGCCATAGTGAAGGACACCAGAAATTTCGACCACCTGGGGTTCTTTAACGTGTACTGATATCGCAGAGCACACGGGCGCCCTGCTTTTCGCACCATCGAAAAGCGGCCGCCGAGGCCGGGATTGGATTCCGCGCCCTGGGGAACAGTAGTCGAGCGTCGTAACCACTGCGCCACCCCGGTGGAGGCGGTTTTTTCAGGCGAACAAAAAAATTGAAATTAATATCTTCACTTAAGGTCACCTCCCGTTTCAAGTGCGCGAATCGTCAAGATGTGCTAGGTGTATCGGAAACGAAAGAGTTAATCGTCTAACATTGCGAAATCTATAGCACAGATGCATTCGTCCGGCAGTAGACAGCCAGAAGAGTACGCCGGTTTGTACAGGTGATATATAGTTTGTTACAGAGTTTGCAATAAAACGAACGTGCTACATGTTAGTGAATTTTGAATGCACTTGTATACAGCTTAACCGTATTAAAGAGTAAACTTCTTTGTGCGTGCATTCTGCCAATGTGAGGCTCATTAATAGGAAACATTACTCAGAACGAAAACGTGATAACAATATTCTACTTCACTGAAATTCTATCGCACGTGCAAATTTCACCAGACGGTGTTTAACAACAAAACTTATTCTTTATATTTACATATTTACTTCATCTTTTAGGCATGCTTCAGCAGGCTCTCAGGAGACTGCACCATAAAATGGATGCAATACATGTTTAGTTACAACGCCCGGCCCCGGTTCCTGGATCGAATAACGAACGGGCCGGGATTTAGAGCAATAGTTTTTTGTTGATGCTGCTTGCAGTTCGAGTGTAAAGGTTGTGAATGCTTCGGATAGGTTCGACTCTAAGTATAGCGTTCTGCTCATCTTTAGGCTCAGAAAACGTGCGTTTGATAATTTCAAATTCAAGAGTTTTAAGGCTAACATTGATGCCATGAATCATCATTTACCTGATAATATGTCTATTCCACCTTATCTAAAAAGCCAGCATTTCTTTGTATACCCTCCAGCCGCGCAACTTATTGTAGATGAATTTAAAATAATCTGATGTGCGAATTCCAGGAGCTGCGGGCATGTTTTTGTTTCAATTCTGCAGCCTTTCCATAATATGTTAAAAATTTTATTGTCTAAGACTTGAACACCCAGGCTGGGGCACGTGTCATCAAAAGAACGCAGCCCGTCTAAAGATCGACAGTGATGAAATGGAGCCTGAAAAAATTGCAAAGAATACCGCAGCATCGGACATGTTGCACGAAATATTCAGCACGGCCTGACCTTCCACGTTTAGCTTTTTACATGATGCTATTATGAGGTGTTATGCGGTTTAAGAGATTTCAGGGAAGAGTGAATGCTCTTATGTTTACTATGACAGGTTAGAACAATGGGGGAACTAGGAAAAATTTCAATTTCTTTTCACTCTCGGAATAAACCTGAGAAGTGAGCGTCAGGGCGGCGAATTTCACGACCAATTCACATAAGGTTCCAGATATATTCGAGACTTCTCCTTGACACCCCTGTTGTGCGTTGTGGTTAAGGATGACCAGGGGAAGAGGAAGAACGCTTTACTGTCAGACAGATCTTGTTTACCTTTTAAACACTAACACTATAGCCCTATAGACCTCTCAAAGCTGGAAGAGTGCTCTGTATGTGCGCGCATGTGCGTGCTCATGTGGGTAGATGTGCGCGCGTGCGCACGCACGTTTCATCGTGCAAAGCTTCTACCACAGAGGAAAGCGGCCTTAACGGACCGGGGCACCTTCCGGGCGCATTCCGTGCGCTGAAGATTCTTCCTTCTGAAGATATTTCAGTTGCTGTAGATACGAGCACCAACCAGATTTTACGCGCCTCACCTGCACGATGACGGCAGGGTGTACTGCGTAAAACAGCTCTCGCCGTAATAGCGGTAAAGCGGTACGAAATGTCCAGTGGCATCAAATGAGAAAAGTGCCTTTAAAATGAGTGTCAACTATACATATCCTTCAATAGGCACTTGATAAAAGTTCAAGTTGACCTTTATAAACAGACTGTGGTATTATAATCACAAAAACTTAATTCTCAGTGAGCAAAAAAAATTTGCACAAGGTAAAACTGGCATAAAGGAAATTGCATAATGGAAAAATATACAAGTATCGGTAACAATGTTTGTAACCGTAAGACAATATAGTTGGCATCGAATTTTCAGCTATAATCTCGGATACTATGCGAAGCGGCATTTAAATTCAAAATAGAGGCAAGCATGGTTCGGGCTGGATGTCACGAGTTTTAATGGAAAGGCGGGGGAGATTTTTTAAGCATCAGTTATTGCAGTCATAAATGTACCTTGCTTCCGAGCGAACGTTAAAATTCCCAGTAAGAGGCAGGGAATACATCTGTACTGAATAAAGCAAATGATGTGAGTTGTCTTCAGGGTTTCTTTAGAGGCGTAAAAGAAAGTGAAGCATCGCTCTCTGCGAGTTTCGCGCTTACTCGTGGCTGCCTCCTCTTCACACCACAAAGGATAAGAAGTATGGCTGTTTTTCAAAACTAACTTTTCCCCTGACGTAGTCGTATGTTACTGAAGAGCTGAAGGGCGGCCTGATTTTGTGCGCTGGAAAATTACAGCAAGGCGTGCTTCATCTCAGCTACTTTCGCCGTAGTAGCGTATCCCCAGTAGCACGATGCCGGGCTTCGGAGATTTTCAACAAACGTGACTAACGCGGTGCTACCATTTGTAACGGGTGGGCATTGAAGAATACAAAATATCAAAGGTCAGTGAAGTTACCCAACTCTACTGTTAGTCAGGAAGCCAATACTGATTTGTTTTTATTCTTAGGCGGCTGTTGCCATAGGGCAAAATATCTAGATATGTTTTCTTTATGAACTTCAACAGTAAGCGACGAAGTAGGATGTCGGGGCGGTGTTAGGGGCGCGCATATAAATGAATGAAAATCTATTTTTGCAATTTATACCGCGTGGCCAATTCGTAAGGAAAATAAAAATAAACAGACCAGTTGCTCAGCAAGCAATCTTTCCGGTCTTGGTTGCTGCATGTGTGTCGGGATAACAAATACCCCGACTAGTCACGAAGCACTGAATGGTCATAGCATTTAACAGATGCCGCTACGTCTGCATGCTCTCGTGTGTGTGAGAATGTATATATGCAATAATGACTTTTGTTGTCGGCGACTGTTTATGAAAATTTCCTAATGCATGATTACTATTTATATGGTTCGATACACCAGCGCGCAATTAAACATTCTCTGCCTCGACTGAAGCGCACCATGTGAATGCCTCAACAGTGCGCATGTGCGCTATTAGCACGTCATGATAATATCGATGATTCCGAAGAATGGGTGGGACACTTTATTGTCATTAGCATCTTCCAGCTTTTTACATTCCTTGCCATGCGGAGCGTTTCTTGCTTAGCCAGGTGTATCATGTTGGAGTTATATTTTTGTGTTTTTTTGTGCAATAATGGGAATGTACGTATAAAATTTTTCCTCTTGAGAAAAGGTGTTGGTAATTGCATGTCCGTTCGAATGCCGCATATTTACTTGTTCAAGGGATGCTCTCCCGGAAGGCATGTACTTCTTTCTGCGGTTTAACGAATTGGGAAAGAAATAAATATCAATGAATCTGTAATCAGTAATTCACTCATCAATTCATCAACGTGGACACTGAGTTCTGTCTCCAAAGTATTGAGAGGTATTGATCAGGATAAGTATACACGGCCAGAATACTAAGGAACATGGTTCTGGGGTTAGCACTTTTTTTCACGCGTTCGACAGAGAGGATGTGAGTGTTATTAGGGTCATTATTTGAGTGCACCGGCGGCATCTGCCAAAGTATACTCAAGGCCACCATTAAAAATATCAGTCGTACTGTAACCACTGCAGAATGAAGGCCTCTCCCGTATCCCTACAATAAGCGCGGTATTGTGCAAGCTATATCAACTCAAGCCGCAGAGACTTCCTAATCGCAATCGTCTGCCTATTTTATTTTTTTGTTTCTCTACCATAACTGCTCTTCCCTTCTTAAGGAAATCAACCTCTTACTCACAGTGACAATTAGTTACCCTCCCGTCACATTGCAGGTTTTGCAGTTTATGCTAATTTATTTGTTCTCGATTTAAACTCGAATATCTGTAAATTGCTTTTTTTTTTCCTGACCAACTTTGCACCTCTCTTGTCTCTTTATCTTGCACCTAACATTTTTCGATGTATAGCACTCTGAGTTGTAAAGTATTTAAGTTGAACCATTTTCGTTCGCTCCCATTTTTCTACCCCATTGAGGAGTATAGGTAAGAGTGGCGATTATAATCATTAGCTTGAGGAATACTTGTAAGCTGCAAGTAATAATCGTAGAGTGCTAGCTAACTTCGGTTCACTCCAAACTTTTTCTATCGTTATTTAACTTCGTGATCCTGACCTGCGATCACTACCTGACCTACGTAAGCGCACTCGCTCATGAACTCACGCACGCACGGATCTATTTTTTGTCTTCAGCAAGGCTCCAGCGTTACATGTTTTGAGAATTCCGCAATTTAAAAGAGGCATTCAGGGACTGTTTTGAACGCAGCAGATGAAAACGCAGAAGTCAATGACATTTCCTATCTTCTGATTATCACAACACTATTTGCAGCAATGGAGGGCAAAAATGCATGGTAAAGATAACATCGTAAGTTTAACGACGACAGTCCTAGCTGCACGAGTAAGCACATATGAACATTTTTAATTTTATGAACATCAATATTTTTATCTTTTCATACATAAGCCCCCGCTACTGCTATGCTGGACTCAAGACAATGTTTTCAGAGCGCCCACGAATGGCGAACTTCGAATACTAATTCAGTATTTCTATACAGCATAGGTAAAGGCACAGTATAGAATGCCTAAAATGGCAAAAAAATGGCTGAAAAATATATTCGACAATATGAGAAAGTGGAAACTGTGCTTTGCCTTCTGGCGGCAGGTAATGGTCGCAACAGCTTTTGAGGAATGGGAGCAGAATCTCGATCGCCTTTCCTGTTTATAACACTAAGGAAGTTACGATGGCACTGAAGTGGCTTCCACCTTATTACCTCAGACTTCTCCGTCTATGCGGAAGAAAAGCAACTATACTTTCAATTAATGCTCATTAGCTGCCTTTAACCCAAACATTGTAGCAGGGAGGTAACACTGGGGCTGCTGAAACCTTGTTAGGTCGCTTGGATTCCTCCCAGTCTGTGTTTGACCTTAATTACGTCGAGCCACTTCATAGGATTTACGCCTCACTTCACATTGCCACCGGTTCCACTACGTTAACCAAATTGCACAGTACAAGCGTATCCCCTGTTATACGGCGCCAGGCTTCGGAAATTTTGAACGAACGTGACTGATGGGGTGGAACCATCTGTAACAGAAGGGGATTGAAGAACACGAAATAACAAAGGCGAATGAAGTTAGTGCCAAGGAAACATCAGACCGTAAACACTTCGTCACAATTATGGTGGCTCTTTACTGCGATTTACATTCAGTTAATTTTACGCCACACATTCGCCTACATGTTTCTACGTTCACTGCAGTTATGTAATAAAATATTGGTTACATGTTGGGTGTCTGCTGCTTAAGGGAAATTGGCTGTGATGACCACTAAGGAAAGAAACCGGAGTCAACGTACTCCCCACGAAGACTGTACTCCTCACTTAGTCCTCACTTTACTCACACTCCTCCTCACACTTACTCCTCAACGTACTCCTCACTTTTGCACTGTGCAATGCATCAGCAATTTTCGTGCACCAAACTCAGTTTTATAATCGCCAAGCACTTTGAAAGAAATGAAAAACATGTCAAAATGGCGCAAAAGGGTTAGCGCTGGCCGCACGTAGAAACAGAAAAGAATGGACTTACTGGACTGTGAAGCATCATACGAAATATCCAAGACTGAAATGTAACTTGCATGCCAGAGGAAATCCTCCTAACCCGCATATTTTGCGAAAAGCAAACTAACTTCATACCATTCCTAGGAGCCCCACTGAAGACATCGAGACGGCAGCGATGAAAGACTGGATTAGACACCGAGCGCATTCTGAGTACTTCTCTTGTTCCTGCAGACAATACCGTCCGCTAAACCGTGACACGAGCTCCGTCGCTGGTCTCTAAGTAGCTGTAAGGCATTTGAATGTTGCATCTTCTCTTCCTTACCTTGAATTGTTTTGCACACGAAGAAATCCAGAGCTCCAAGCAAAGATTGTTTGCCCGTACTGCAGGTTCTTTACTTTCTTCGCAATTTTTTCAGCGCGCTGGCCTGAAACCGGCACAAACGATCCGTTGTGTGCTGGAGCAGGTAAAGATTGCTGCAAATGCTTTTCCACACGCTTTCGTCTGCTTTCGAGCAGAGTGAGCTGGGCCCTTTTAAGAACTGCTCGAGCAGGCACGGCAAGCAAAGCCTGCCAAACTGAGCTGTCAACCTCTTCGCATTTAGGCATCTCGATTTATTGACGCCTCCGTTATCTACCGTTACTATTATTCGCACGCCACGAGATAAACTTATCCTCGCGGCGTCACTGCGAAAAAAACTGCGTCGAGGTGACTGATGGTCGTCGTCGTCTGCTCAAGCAGAAGACAGCGGGAGTTTGCATGGTCATGTGACCATAGGGATACCTGCTGCCAGAACGGAAGCAGAGACCTGTCAGCAACTAACCCAAAATAAAAAAAAGGAAGAATAACATTGTTTTAATAAAATCTCACCTTTTATACGAAAAAACCTATCAAGGTATTTTTTTTATTTTTATGTAGTCCGTAGCTTATTTTGTAGTAGTGTAATTTCTCTGAGTAGTCCCGTGAACCACACCCCCCTTCCCTCAGAGGTTGGTGGATATGCTGAAGTCACACTTTTGGGCACAGCCTTCACCATCTGTGTACTTACGGCTCCTACAGTCCTACAGGCTACCAAATTTTTAACTAGTGTGCGCGATGGACACCTGCCCTGAGCCCCTCCTGTCTTAGCAGAACTGAATCTTTCGGAAAGATCAAGATTATGCCAGAGCTTGGTGATCCTGTGCTCAATTAACTATTTTGTCGGTGATCTCCTTGTAATGTGCAGGGGTAGAGAAAAGGTTGCCATTGAGCACGATAGCTGAAGATTTGGGCGGGTGTACCACTTGGTCACACAACGGCCTGGTGTGCCCCGTCGTGTCGCCTAGCCGTGTCGGTTACTCTCACTCGGAAAAGGAAGCACGTGAGAGCGCGCGCCCCACAGGCTTTTCTGTGGAGGCGTCAGTCATTGGGCAGAGGGGCCCACAGAAGATAAGATGCATTCTAAGTTGATACCCCCGTCATGACGTAATTAACCAATTTTTTACGATTATTATTACTGGCCGAACATTGTTTGCGTCTTTCGAAAACAAATGAAAATTTATTTTCTTTTCGGTGTATTAAGAAAGCCTGCAAATGCACTACTTAGTCTTGCATTGAACTGCCTTGATGACCTAGAAAACTGATGGTGTTATTTCTATAAGAATAAACCCTATATCACTTTGCTGTCGATGGCACATCGCAGTTCGCGTAGACATCACAGACACTGAAAATACACGTTCACACGCTTGATGATCACATATTTTCAGCGAGGGGCAAAATCCATTTGTATATTTAGTAATGCGTTCTGAGAGGCGACTAATGAATAAAAAATGTACCTTTTTTGTCTCATGTGCGTATCGAAGTTTGGCCTACATTCTGCCTAAATAATTTCGGCCATGTAAGGTGATTGGTTATGCGTCACGTTTCATGCCAGAATGTATCAAAAATTGAGGTTTCGCTGTCGTATTTGCTCTGAACAAGCTGTATGTCACAGCCTAGTGCAGAGTTCTCACAATGAAAAGGGAGAACTAACACGCCTAGGTTAGTACTAGTTGGCTCATGAAAAGTTGCAATTCAGATTACTTTGATCTAAATAGTTAATTACCATAGTATATCGCAGCGCACCACAAAAAGGAAAGGATAGAGGCGCAAGGATGAATGAAACACGGAGCGCATCAAACGCTGCATTCTCACTTTAAAAAATGCGGAAAAAGTTGCAGTGGGAGTGATACTGCAAAAGCAGCGTGATATCCAATGTTGCGGAGATTCAGATGACACTGAGAGAGGTGAATATGACTCGGAATTCTGCGGCCCGCAAGCAGAAGATATAGCAGAGTACTGTCGCCGAAAGCCTCTCACGCAGCCTGGCACCGTTTCATTTTTCCGGTTGCATGACGGCGGAGAGGATTCCCAAACCTACTAGTGTGCAGAGAATCTAGTTTCGCTAATTACGCCTCTATGCGGAGATCTCGGTCGTTATGGCCAAGCGACGGAAGGAGGCCCGCGCCGAGGTGAAAGACCGTGAATGTTCTATAGTGAGGCCGTCAGCTTCCCCATAGCACCCATTTCCTTGCACTCCGACCCATTATGTCGCATCTAAGCTCTCCACCACGCTTGCAACCCAATCCTGCCTGCTTTATGCCTAGTGGGATGTTATGCCGATCCAGGGTGGCAGAACGCGTAAAGTGTCTCCACTACGTAGGCACCAGCCCGTAACAAGACGGAAATGGAGCTCCACGCGTCTGTCCGCAAAGCTGTATGCGTTGAATGTCGTTTCTATCGTGTTTAGGTGGCATTCGTTGGAAGTGCGTGGGATCATGGTTTCCGCGCAAGCAGTGTAGGAAATGTGAGAGCTAAATTCTTGCTTTTTAACGTTCAAGTAGAGGCGTATTATGTTGGCGCGCTCTCCTGGGCTGTGTAGATTACATATTGCGACTAGAACTATTATGAGGTTATTAACATGAAGTTACTACAGTGCAGGTTCTTCATCATATTCAGCCACCATTCGCCGAGGTCAGGTCTATAACCGTCAATTCGGCGACTAATAGACGTCCGGTAAAGAAGTTAGCGTACGTGTAAGAGTGCACAAAACTACACGTTGGTGTGCATTAAATATTAAATTTTTCATAAATATTGTAGTTTATTTTATGCGATGTTAGAAAGCTTAACAAAAGACAATTTTCAAAGCAGACTATTTCTAAAAGCATAGCTTCTAAACATAAAAAAAAAAAAAACGAGCAGCTTTTCGGCGAGTATTGAATCTATTCATTTCGAACCATAGGCTCGTCATAATTGTATTTGGTTAGATAATCAGCTCATATCGTAACCCCTAGAACATTTCACCCTGTGCTCAGTCACACTTTGTTCTGTCTTCTCCGAGCTCGTTTTCACGTTAATTAAATCATTGCACTGGATCTTATACATCCTCAATGGCATCAGGTACCAAAGGCAGCCAGAACAGTATCCAGGGAAATTGCTGTCCATCCATTGAAGCTATTACCAGACTTATTCAATACATTTTCTGGTCATGAAGCTTCGTCGTCAGTCTAAGGGAGAGCTTTGTGCGCTGCCAGCAGCAATCGCAGGGTGGCGCTGTGTGTAGTCTGGGGGTATTGAGTTGGCAGAGGACAGTCGGTAGACTTGCTTTGGGAGCCCATGGAGCTACTACTAATAAGGTAGTTCAAGGTGATAAGGGATGGTCGACGTTTGAAGCGCCGGAGGCGAAAAGTAAGGTCCACGATGAAGAACGGTTGTGGCAAATTAATGAGAAGAGCTCGACGAAAAAGATTTCCAGGTTCCTGTACCGGTGCAGTATTGATACAGCATAGACGAGAAGAACTAAATGGCTTGCAAGCAATTGGCTTTGCACGGCGAAGAAAACAATAGAAAATTACCTTTAAACAAAACATAAAATCTTCAGAAAATTTCTTTTCGCAGAAGATTATGCTGGACAAACCGATGACGAAGCTTTATAGGGCGGCTAAGGCAAAAATTCAAAAGTAAACTTTTTCTTACAATTGCAAAGGCAGTGGTTTACTTTTTGAGGCTCGGGCTGAGAGCTTGAGGATGAAATCCTACCGGAAATAACTTGACAGAACAGATAACA
Organism: Amblyomma maculatum; assembly: GCF_055883805.1. Classification (NCBI taxonomy): domain Eukaryota; kingdom Metazoa; phylum Arthropoda; class Arachnida; order Ixodida; family Ixodidae; genus Amblyomma; species Amblyomma maculatum. Next base: position 399,411,451 of record NC_139344.1, read on the forward strand.
TTCTCTTTTGCTTCATGCAAAGCAGGTAAACGATTGAACATTTTATTATAGAATGTCAGGCACTTCAACCCCCAGTGCACAAGGCCGACGCAGGGATTCGAGAAGCACTGGGGTTTCGGGACATCCATGGCAGGCCAAATTATGAAACATTGGATGCAAGTAAGAGGCGACTTGAGGATTGGTAAAAAAGGTCAAGGGAGCAGTTATGGACAATACAGAGGAAACAATCAGTTAACCTAAAGTATTGAGCACTCAACGTATTACGAGATGACACTTCTTCACCCTCTGTGAAAAAGGGAATGCTACTAACTACCTATCTACCTATTATCATCCAGGAGGCGAGAACGACGGCAGCCACTGCTGTCTGTGCGAAGTAGCCCGGAGAGTGCACTCGCAGTTTTCGGCTCCTCCCTGTGCTGTTTTCTCTAAATTATCCTAGGCTGTGCCTGAAAACCGGTAATGATTCCGCGCACTTGCTGCGCACGTGGATTTCGCTCCGGGTCCACGAAAAATGAAGTTGTAGATGCTCTGCCTGTACAGTGACAGTGACCGACGTGAAAAGAGGAAGCGCGCCATACCACGCCAAGAAGCTTTGGGCTTAAGGTTTCACTCCCCGCATATGCGTGCGTGTGAAAAGTACTTCGGTGCGAATGACACTTTGGGTGCAGATGAATGGTTGCTAGATCGCGTGGTTGTGACGTCGCTGCGTGATGCCCCGAAACTCTCGCCGGACGCGCTGCCGAGGATTTTCGAGAAACTTACTGCGCATTTATCAAATGCAAAAAAAATTCAGAGCTCGCTCGCATAGAGATCACAAAGGTACAAAGCGTCGCCATGAACCGTCAAATGTTATGGAGAGCTCAGACGCTACACCAATGATGTGCCCTAGCTCAACGAGCGCAGATGCAGCGGAAAATAGCGCAGGAAATGGAGGTGGGCATCTTGTGTACCCTTGTTGCTTGCGTGCTGACTGTATGTCCGGCACACGGGAAATGGGAGTGAAATGTTTCTTTTTTTGCAAGCCATCGTTGCCAGTTTGCAATGGTTGCTTGCTGAAGTTGCATGGCAATTTTAAAAGTTCAACTCAGAAGCTCGGTAATCTGACATCCATAAGGTCGAAAGGCTATCTACAAGTGCCTTCAGACCACGTGCTTGGCCTTTAAAGATAGTAGAAGCCTAAATGAATGAGATCACAGTGGAGAAAACTGCATGCCTTAATCTGTACATGAATATCATTGAAAGGAACAGAATTCCCTCTGAAAGCCTGGGATTTCCGCCACATTTTGTGTCAACCACTGCAGAAGTGATTCATTTCTTTCCGAGGTGCCAGCTACAATTATTCACCAGAGAAAAAAACAATAAATTCAGGTAATCTTCGCGCCGATCTTGTCAGGCAAATGGAGGAAAAATTTGAGGTAAATGTGGTTAAACGGCTGCGAGTTAAGTAGTTTTATCACATCTCTGCAAAATAAAAGGATTTCCGTGAATTGCATTTTTTTTTTGCTGTAAAAGTGCTGTCCTGGTGTCAGGAATAAAACTTGACACCATCTTTTTGCCTTCGATGCCAAAGAGAACTCTGTCTTAAAAATTTATCTTATTTAAGATGATATTGGTTATGCAGAATCGCTTGTACTTTGTGAAGAGTTTATTCACGATAAGTACAATAGAGTAATTATTCTCAATAACCTCTGAACGAGAGCGAATCCTGGCTGAAACAAATTTTAATACACGCTGCTATAAAACTGGAATAAAATAATAAAGAGAAAATGAAAACTACAAAATATTGCATGAGAAACGGAAATTGAGGCTTGGAATGACACTGCTGGCAGTAACAAAAAAAAAAAATAAAAGGCACACAGGAAATTCACCTGAAATAGCAACCGCTCTTAGTTCCCTTATCCTCCTGAATTTGCATCACTGATTGATCCATACTAATCGTTGTTAGGAAGAAAAGTAATTGAATAAAAGGGTCGATAAAATATTCCTTGGCAAGCATCTATACGAGGAGCAGGGACATAGGTGTTTGCGAGGTGTAACCATTGTACTTACAGGAGGCATATGTGACGGCCCGTTTTGACTACAGAAACTTGCACTAAATGCGTTAGGAATAAAATGCTTTATTAGCAGTGCATATCACATAGCATAAATAACCTGCTATAGTTATTATCATATTTCTCGCTCTCAAGCCAGATTTAGTGCTACGTTGCTTTATTTACTGTTTCTCCAAATTTCCTAGAACCAGTGCAGGGACTGCCACCAGACATATACCGGTCTCCACTCACACAGGTAAGGCTAAGGGAGCCGGCTCCCATTGCCGGTTCACGTATATATCGCACTCAGCCTCGTAACTTGACCCACGAATTGCCACGCCGACCCCGATTCGTCGAAAAAACGCGTGATCATCTCTGTCTCAATACTAGCCATTACCTAGCAAGCAGATACCTTGCAGGCGCCTGCTTCTTTCGTCTGAGTAATCGGGGCTTGTATTTCGCGAGCGAATCCCGCTGGCCTGCTGCACATTCAGTCGTTTGCGTCCGAGTCCGCCTAGTACTAGCGGGTTCGCCAGACGACAGTGCGTTAATAAGCAGTTTTATATTTTTGCCTGTGATTTCGTCTGGCCTACCTACATCCTTCTCACAGCACTATCACTCCACAAGTTTATTTGTATAATTTTTTATTATATCGTGGGCCATGGAGTGTAAGCCCAGGAATTGCTCCGATGTCCCCAGGATGGCAAAGGCGCCCCTAGCAGCCACTCTTGTCCCTATTACAAACTTTCGGGAAAGTTTCATGACCATTAAAAGTAGTGAATGACCCTCCTCTTTCCCAATGCTTCTTGGCAACGATCATAACTTCATGTGACTAATCGTTTTTGCAGTTTACGTTAACAGAGCTCATTTGCGAAACTAATCCTTGTTTAGTCTTGAATGCGCAAGGCGAAACTCAAAGCTTACAGAAAGGAGTCATCCACCGGAGATAAAGAGGCGAAAAAGAAGACTCAGCAGAAGCAGCATGCATGCTGTCAAAGAACCCGCCCCATCGCATAATCCGTGATGTTCGAGAGAGTGCGATAACAAAAAAAAAATAGAAGAGACATAGAAAAAAGTTTGTTGAAAACTGTTTTGCGCTTCCGAATCCTGCCATAGAGAATAAAATTTTGGCAGGCGTGGGAAGAGAGGCTAAAGTGCTTTCGAAACGACTACGAGTAAATTGTCGATATGTACCCTCAACAGCACTGAGCCAAAGAGAAAGACAAAAGGACGACAAGGGCAGACGTTGAAGCAAGACCCAGGTATAAACAACGCTCATAATTCTCACCCGCGGCGTTTTTCGCGTTTAGCAATGCCTCGCCAGTATGGAGTGCATAAAAAGGAAACGGTGCTACACACATGTACGCGCATTTACGAGAGAGCACGTGCGGGTTCTGCTTCCCCAACGCTCTCCTCTCTCTTTCTGTTCAAAGCTCAAGGTTATTCAGGTTCCAACCCGCTTTCGGCTTGTTTGCTTCCAATTGCGCTGCAGCGAAGACATCCTACTTGACGTTGGGAACATTTTCTACTCCGAACAGCTGAGCCACGAAGAATGTCAAACACGCGTTAGTTGCCGGTGCATAACGCGGATAATCAATTATGTTGTGAACATTTTCAATCTTGAGCAGCGGTAAAGCATGGAGTTAAATTCAGACTTTTGCTTTTATACTAGCATCCTAGTTGTACGGTCGTGAGCAAGAGTGGTATAAAATTAACACTCAGCCGCTGACAAAGCTCAGGAAAACTGCATCGAAATGCCATCTAGAGACAGCGCAAGGGACAACGACAGTGACACATTCAAGTGGATCAAATGGGGCACTGCCACTGTTGTCTCAATCTTAGTTAACTGTTGCTAGATAAAGTTGGCATGTAGTTTTCTCTAGCTCCGCCACCGGCTGAGTGTGTATAGCACTTTTGCTCACGACAGTACGTATGTGTAGGGCGAGCTTCGCCTCAAATAGCTTATGAGCCCAGAGTTTTTAAAGCGGGTAGAAATAAAAAACGCACCGAACGACAGAGATACTAATTTGAGCGAGCCTGATGCTCGCATGCTTGGCGAAATCCCCTGGAAGAGCGCCTAGAAAACGCACCATTAGAAACTACGGTCAGATATGCACACTAAAGACAACTAATTAAAGCATAAATTCTATAGGATACGGGCAGTAAATGGAAGCTTGATATTTTGCTGAATTCAGTGCTAGCGAACCACTTGTTTGTATAGATAAAAGGTTTCGCGATTATTCCCGCTTAATAAGCAGTGTTCTCTCCCCAGCGCATGCTCGCGAGATCGAGAGATTACGCCCCTTGTCAATATTGTGTCACACTGTGAACAAAACGCTAACCGAAGGTGTGTTGTGTTGTGTTGTGTTGGGTTTAGTGGCGCATAAGCAACTTAGGCTATCATGCGCCAATTTCATGGTTAAGGGTGTTCTATTTATGTAATTTAATCTTACATTCTGTTTAGGACGTTTGCTTCTATTAAAAACCTGAAAACACAGGGCAAATCAACAAGCGCATTTTCACCTAAAAGCAAAGCTGGATGAAGAGGAATGTGTTGTTTGTAAAACTGTGTAAAATGTTTTTTCCTCAGTTGTTCAAGTTGTCTGCATGAGATTAAAATGTGGATGACTGTTAGCTCGTGTCCGCATGAATCACACAGGGGCTTATCCTGTTTAGTTAAAATGAAACTATGTGTTAAATGTGTGTGTCCTATGCGAAGACGGCATAGAGCCACTTCTTTGGAACGTTCAAGATGGGTGCTCGATTTCCACTCTTCTATTACAGGCTTTATGAGGTGTAGCTTGTTATTTGTTTCAGTGTTCCAAGTGGACTGCCATTTTTGTATCAGTCTACTCTGTACCAATTTCATGCAGTCTTGAGATGGTATCTGCACTTGTTTTATTTTCTTGTCTCGAGCTTTGGCAGCGCACATATCTGCTTTTTCATTACCTCGGATTCCTACATGACTGGGTACCCAGCAAATTTTTATGCTTCGTCCTTCATCTGTAAGTGTTGCTATGCTGTGTATGATGTTTCCAAGTATTGGTATAACTGCATTTCTTGTGTGAAGGGCTGTGACTACACTTAGGGAATCTGTGTAAATAATACTTCTCCTGAGGTTTCCTTTCATTATTTTCTCTATGGCAACAGAGACAGCATAGCATTCAGCAGTAAAGATGGACGCGCACTGTGGAAGTCTCATTATTTCCTCCCATTCGCCTTGAACAACTGCGCTTCCGACATAATGATCTGTTTTCGAGCCATCCGTGTAAAAGTCTGTGAAGTTACTGTATTTTTCTTTCAGCTGAAGGAATTCTTGTATGAAGTGCTCTTGTGGGGTTATTGTTTTTTGGAACTGTGTAAGAGAGAGGTCGCAAACTTCAGGGACCAGGTACCAAGGAGGCAGAGGGTTAGGTCTTTTGGCAATGCTAGGTAAACAATCCGGTAGCTCAACCTCTTGACACATTTGCTCAAATCTTAGGAGCAGTGGTCTCACTGCATTGGGTTTGTTGGTGAATAGTGTTCTAGAAGGGCATTTAGTTACTAGAGAATAGCAGATATGCTTTGGCAGAGATCTGATTTTAAATATATAGGCACATGTAAGTGAAGTTCTTCTGATTTCAAGAGGAGGTTCATTTGTTTCCACAAGCAGACTGGATATAGGAGAAGTTCGGTATGCTCCACATGAGAGTCGAAGTCCTGTGTTATGTACCGGGTCTAGTTTTTTTAAATATGATGGTCTAGCTGACCCATACACTATGCAGCCATAGTCTAAGGTGGAGCGTACGACAGATCTGTAAATGTGTTTAAGGCATGTCCTGTCAGCGCCCCAGTGTTTACGGGAAAGAACTTTTAGTATGTTTAGAGATTTGGAAGCCTTTTTCTTCAGGACATTTATATGAGGAAGAAAGGTGAGTTTTTTGTCAAAAGTTACGCCTAGAAATTTGTGTTCGTTTTTCACCGGTAATTTCGTTTTGTTCAGGTGTAGTGTAGGATCTGTTTGTAAGCCTCGTTTGAGAGAGAATAGGAGAGCCACTGTTTTTTGAGGAGAAAACTGAAATCCGTTTGTGTCTGCCCATGCTGCTAGTTTATTTATGGTCAACTGCACCTGTCTCTCACATGTAGATACGTTAGAGGATGTGTATGCAATCTGTAGATCGTCAACATAAGCTGAATACATTACGGATTTCGGGATAACTGTGCTTATGGAATTCATTTTTACTATAAAGAGAGTTGTGCTTAAGACGCATCCCTGTGGTACGCCATTCTCCTGTACAAAGTTCTTTGAAAAAGTTGAGCCCAAACGCACACGGAATGAGCGATTTGACAAGAAGTCCTTTAGACAGTTTAACATCCTACCACGTATGCCTAAATATGCTAGGTCACGGAGGATGCCAAACCTCCATGTAGTATCATACGCCTTTTCCATATCAAAGAAGACGGCAAGGCAGTGCTGTTTGTGAATAAATGCTTCACGAACAGTGTTTTCAAGGCGGACTAGATGGTCCGTGGTAGAACATGCTGTTTTGAACCCACATTGGTGTATGTCTAGAAGTTCTTGGGAATGAAGGACAAAGGCTAATCTGGTATTAAGAACACTTTCAAAAGACTTTGCTAGGCAACTTGTGAGAGCTATGGGTCTATAACTGCTGGGGGCCGTTGGTGGCTTTCCTGGTTTCAGGAAAGGCACAATAATAGCTTTTTTCCAGGCCTCAGGAATACTCCCGGATACCCATACTTTGTTGAAAAATTTCAGAAGTGCTTCTAATGCAGGTGTAGAAAGATGTGCTAGCATCTGATAGTGAATTTGATCTGGGCCAGGTGCAGTCTTCTTGCCGGCAGATAGAACAGTGTTTATTTCTTGTAGTGTTATTAACTTGTTATATGTTTCATTCGTACTTCCACTTGTTGGCAGTTTTTGTTTTTCGGCCTTGTTTTTGTATGTTATAAAAGATTTTGGGTAGTGTAGTGAGCTTGAAATTGCAGAAAAATGATCGCCTAGAATATCTGCCTGTTCCTGTAAGTTTGTTTGGGTGCCAGGAGATGTTAGAAAGGGGACTGTGTACGGGGAGAAGTTGCCATCCAGTTTGTGAACAAGCTCCCACATTTTTTTTGATGTGATTGAGCTATTTATTGATGATATGTATTTTTGCCAAGAAGCCTTCTCAGCGTTTCGGCGGATGTACCGTGCCCTAGCTTTCGCCTGTTTGAATTTTACGAGGTTTTCGTTTGTAGGGTACCTGCGAAAGGTTCCCCAAGCTTTGTTTTGTTTCTTCTTTGCATCTCTGCACTCCTGAGAATACCAGACTTTGCGATTTTTCAGTACCACTCCTGAAGACTGTGGTATAGCTACAAGTGCTGCGTCAATGATGCAGGCCGTAAATTTTTCATTTATCTCGTCAACACTGAGTTTTTCGGAAAAGACCTTTTCCAGGCTGGCTTCAGACTGGAATAGAGCCCAGTTCGCAAGGTGCAGCTTCCACCGCTTGGGTTTGTTTAGAGTGATGGAGGGTGAGGGTGTTAGGCTGATAATGACAGGCAAATGATCACTTCCTAGAGGATTGTCAAAGACGTCCCATTTAAAATCAGTAAAAATTGATGGGGAGCTAAATGATAAATCTAAAATGCTCATTTTCCCCGTGCTTGGGGAGCAGTATGTATGCTTTCCTGTATTTAGCAGGCAGACATCATTGTATAATATAAAATCCTCTAATATACGACCTCTAGTGTCTGTCTGATCGCTTCTCCAAAAAGTGGAGTGCGCATTAAAATCTCCAACAACCAGATATGGTTCTGGCAGTTGTTCTAAAAGCTCTTCCAGATCATGAAGGGTTACAGTTAGGTGCGGTTGGAGATACAGTGAGCATATAGTTATTGTTTTATAATGAATGATAGAGACAGCAACAGCTTCGAACTTGGTTTTGAGGCTAATTTCACGTGTTGCTACTCCATTCTGCACTACAATAGCGACACCTCCAGATAACCTATTTGCTTCTTTTCGGTCGCAGCGAAAAACGTTGTGTCCTTTTAAAATGTTTTGGTGTGGTCCTAAGTTAGTTTCCTGTAGGCAAAGGGCTACAGGAGAAAATGAATGTAAAATGTCTTTTATATCGTTGTAGTTGTTTATGAGACCTCGGCAGTTCCAGTGTATGAGGAACGCCATTTTTTTTTTTTTTGAATGTACCTGAATTTAGGTTTCAGGTTTTTCTGGTCCTGTTATACGAGGTTTTTCTCTCCGTTTTCTTTCTAGAGAGTTATGCCGCCGCTGCAGCGTGGACGAGGAAGGGGTTGTGTCCATTGCCTCAGGGGCTTTGGACGTTTGGGGAGAGTTAGGAGTGTTGGTTGCAGGCTTCCCTTCTGGGGGAGAAGCCTTTTGGGCTGTTGGCTCTGGGGCCAGTGTGCCCTGTTTCTGCGATGGCAGGGCAGCTTTCGCTGCTTCTGCCTGGGGCAAGGATGGTCCTGCCTGAGGCTTACCCTCGGCGGAGACCAAATCCTGTTGTGGTGTGCTGCCCCCATGCTCCACCACATTGGAATAGTTCGGTTTGGCTGTGAACAAAAAAGTGCCCTGTTTAACAAGATATCGCTGTCGTGCCTCTTTAAACGTTATGTTTTCCTTGACTTTTATGGTAATGATGTCCTTCTCCTTCTTCCAAGAAGGACATGACCGTGAGTACGCGGCGTGTTCACCTGCACAGTTTGCGCAGTGTGGCGCAGCTTCACACTCGTCAGATTTGTGTTCATTTGAGGCACATTTTGCACATGTTTGTCGGCCACGGCAGCTCTGGGAGCCATGACCGAATCTTTGGCAGTTGAAACAACGTCTAGGGTTTGGAATGTAGGGCCGGATGTCTACTTTGATGTAACCGACTTCAATGGATTCAGGGAGTTTGCTGGAGTTGAAAGTCAGAACTATGTGCTTTGTTGGTATTTCTTGGTTGTTCTTCCGGATTTTGATCCTGTGTACACCGATCACATTTTGCTCAGAAAGACCTTCAAGAAGTTCTTCTTCGGTGAGTGACAGGAAGTCATTCTCTGATATCACGCCTTGGACTGTGTTCAAGGATCTGTGAGCACTGACCGTTATTGGGATATCCCCAAATGTTGTAAGTTGCTGAAGGTTGCTGTACTGGAGTTTGCTTTGCAGCTCAAGCAGGAGATCCCCGCTAGCCAGTTTACTAACTTTGTATCCTGGGCCTAGTATGGTTGTGAGAGACCTAGATACTGCAAAGGGGGATATTAGCCGAGCTTGTTTGGCAGGGCTTTCACTGTGGATCACATGATATTTAGGGAAAGTGTCATGCTTTGCTGAAAAGAACTGGGCTGATACATCGGTCCGCCTTTTCTTGGAAAGGCGATCAGTTTGTTTGGAGGAAGAAGCCATAAATAATGTATGATGTTCGGCCGCGGCGCCAGCCACCCACCATGGAGCCCAACGAGGGGACGGGGCAGGAATTGGCAGGCAAGTCCTGTCCACGTCAGCTGTACACCGTAACTATAACCTAATATGGCGTAACTCAGGGTAGTCAGCCACACAAGGTTAACCCTCGCCACCTGGAAGTAAGGAAAAACCGGAAGAGAGTAGAGGACAGGAGAGTTGTAGGGTAGAAGATAGGAACGTGAAAGATGAAGGGGAGGATAGGAAAAGGCGACTGCCGATTTCCCCCGGGTGGGTCAGCCCGAAGGTGCCGTCTGTGGGAAGCGTGGGCCAAAGTGGTGTGTTGCCTCCGCCGAGGGGCCTTAAAGGTCCAAACACTCGGCATCGGCTCAACCACCAGGATCCCCTTTTCCCCAGACACGGCGATGCCACGCACGGCTAAGCGTGGGTGCTCGGGGTCCGTGGTGTCGCACAGTACACGCAAACATCTGCTTTAGCAGATGCCCCCTGCGGGGGCTAACCGAAGGTGTGTGCTCCTAGCTTACACATACAGTTATCATAACTGCAAAAACAACAGCACAGCATTAGCCCTACGAGTAGTGCGGAGAAACCTATCATATTGTGACGTGAATGTGAAGTTAATAAACAATTCTTTTAGAAAGCAAAATTTTTAAGGGCGGATGGCGACGTGTCTTTATTATTTTTTATTGCTCTAGACATTTATGTTGAATAAAATGTCAATGCTTTAAATAAATTACCACTTACAAACTACCGTAACCAAGTTAGTACACGAAACGTAACTGTATTGGTGACGATATCCTTGTTTGATTGGTTTGATTCTTTGCTCCGGTGTATTTATTGCTACTGCCCTAAATAACCACCTGTTACTACTAAATTTGACCAGATGTTAATTGTATGAGTTCCGCACTCGTGTGGGCGTCTGTCATGAGGAGCGTCGTGAGGCCGCCTCCTGACTACCATGTTGTACCGATGAGAGTTGTGCTGCGTAGCTAGGTTGATGTCCCACTTACTTGGTAACTGAGTCTTGTAAAAACGTTCGGGTAGAGTGGTAGCTGCCATACTAAAAGAAATGAAACAAAGGGGCCGAAATACCTAAGATCGCAATTTTGGGCGGAGAATGAATTGTTAACAATTAAAGCCCACTTGTCTCTATTACGGAAGTAAAAACATGACCGATTTATCTTCCTGCTTCGTAATTTGCTCTAGTCTAATTCGGAGCGCTAGGATCTTTGACTACCTATGTTTTGCAATTAGGTATTAATTTTTCATGTTGCAAAATTGTTCCTAGAGCATCAATTCTATGTTGAGGCTCCACAAACAGGTATCTAAAATCTAAAGAAACTTAAGACTTAGTCAAACTGACAATCTGTTTGTACGCCTTGCAGTCCAGGCAAAAACGTAGCAGGCACATTTTTGGCACTAATTTCTACACAATGTTCTGTAGGATACCAGAATTTCCGACCGCAACCCTGAATTCACATAGATTCCGCAAATAATGACGACAAAACACCAGGCAGCTTAGTAAAGATTGCCGCGGTTACTATTTGTAGTGGAAAAGGATATGCAGTGCAGGATATGCAGGAGTGAATATGCAGGATATTCACTCTTGGTTCCCATTGAGACACGAGAAAAAAAAAACACTTCTTTTACGTTATATCACCTCTTCGAGACTTCGGTATCTTTGGCCCAAGACCGAAAACTCAGCTTAAATAGATGACTAGTAGACTGACTTTTTCTGCGACCGCTAGCATTTCATAGAAAAACATTACTGCCCGTCGGCTACCATCAGAAAATGACAATAACATTCCCCCGCGATTTCATTGCGTTCCACCTTCTTCAGCACATGAATAACGGCAGGTGAAACATTGGATAACCGCTGGCCAAATCACTGGCACCAGCATTGAACAACTTGCACACCGCATTACAACAGAACACTAAAGAAGCTTAAGCATTCTTGTCACTGCGAGAAATGAGCTGGTCCGCCGCTGTTCATTCATCGAAAATGATTTTTGAAACCACGCGTTACAAACATTTAATTCAGCGTAACTACTGAACCATTATGTTGTCACATATATCACAGGAGCTGAACACGCACCTTCCACGAGCTCGCCCTAAGTTCTCATTGCGGGTCGCAGACGCCACTGCCGCTGGCTCACTGGCGATAGTTTCCCAGGTTTCAAGACGTGTTTGGCCTCATGCACGTATTCGCAGCCTCCACAGATGAACGCACGAGAGGTTTTTGTTTGGTATTTGCCTCCAGCCTCAGGAAATACTGGGCTTTGCGGATGAGCAGTGCCATGGTGCTTCCTGCTTTCCTGCGCTCAAAGTCGCAAAACTTCACTTGTTCCGGATACTTGGAGGCGCTTGACAATTGTGTGCTCTCAAGCTTCGAGGGGTAAGTTCCGTGTGCTATAAGGTTAGCGATTGCAGCATCTGTGGTATACATAATCACTTCTGCGTCTTCACTAAGAAGACCAGGTGACGGCTGCCAGCCAATTCGCGCATGCTCCGGCTTAGCGACGGCTTGACTCCGTGTGCAACCGTGTTGGAAAGCGCACACCATCGCTCAGGCCCGTGAAAACGGGTAATGGCCAGCGGTAAAGGCTGCTACCGAACACTTGCTAAGTGGCACGAAAAATAAGTCATGAACATAGAGGTCCACGGCTGAGAACGTCACTTTGACTGATAAAGCATATGAAAATTGTTGGCCTTCGTTCATAACAGCTTAATAGTGTCGTGGCACCTAACTGATGTGCTTAATTCACTAATCCCCACATATCCGCTCCCTCTCCTTGCGACGCTACCAAACGTTATCCGAGCGCAGAGACTACATTTTGGCACGGCGGAACGTAGCGGCATCATGAAATGTGCATATGTGCATAAGGGATACGGTGCGCTTAAATGTGCAATTCCGACAAGTAATATTCAAAGCTAGCCTTGAGCACAAGCACTCGTGTTAC